>NC_069501.1:798250408-798550408 GCF_027579735.1 Bombina bombina | reverse complement strand
GTTCATTAGAGTTACTTGAATTTATTTCCCTTGAAAAAGTTTGATAATTTTTAAGGACACGCCCATTTTGTGATCTATATGAATTAGTGTCATGATGATTATGTGTATTTTGTGTTCTATATGGGTTAAAAGAATAGCTGTTTTTATTTTTATTAATTTCAGAAGATCTTTCTATAAGATTAGAGTTCTGATATTCTTGAAATTGATAATTTTCCAAATCTCCATGGCCAATGTGTCTATTAAAAATATGTTGATTTCTATTATGATGAAACCTTCCCAAATTTCTATGAGTGTTATTAATTCTAGGTGTTGAATACGAATTGGCATTAGAGTTTTCTTCTAATATTTTTTCATTTGGTACTTTTTCACCACTTCTCCATTTATGTGAAATATAATTGTCCCAATTTGGATTTTTGATATATGAAAGGTAATCTTCCCTATCCCTATCAAATTTTCTCACTTTCACTTTAAGAATTTCTTCTTTAGTATTACTTAAGGTTTTCTTAATATCTCTTTCTTGGTCAATGTATTCTATACTGCCCTCAAAGGCTTTTAGCTGAACTTCCAACTCTTTTATTTCCATTTCCAATTTGGTTAAAATCTCATTTCTATGATCTTTAATTAATCTAAGTAAATTAAAAGAAGCCTCTTCTAGAATCTCATTCCATTTTTTTTTAAAAGTAATGTCTTCAACCTTAAAAGCACACTCTTTTTTAATTCTAAGGCCTCGTGGTACCCTCTTTTGTTCCAAATATTTTTCAATAAATATAAATTCAATCCTATGTTTTAATTCTAATAAAAGTTTATCCTCAAGAACCTTCATTAATTTAAACAAACCATCAGCATTTCCAGTGGTCACTGATGGCCTATCAGAGGAAATATCATAAATACCTTTGTATATTTCTTCCCTGTATTTCAATAAATTCGAATCAGTCAGTTTCTGCAGCAGTGAATCCAAAAAAAGAGAGATAAGTGATTCTGTGGGTGTAAAAAAGGTGTATTGGTTATTGCGCTGTGAAACTCTATTATACCTATGAAAAACAAGAGGACTCTCCAACCTCTATACAAACAAAGTGAATAAATTAGAATACTTTGGTCTCTAAAAGAAACCAAAAAATTCTAGTGTCACAGGCGCTAATGAAAGCTTAAAATAGTAATGTGAATATAAAGTACTTACTATGTGAAAATAAGGTGCAAAAAATAAAAGGAACAAATAAATATGTCAAATAAAGTGGATGTGACACAAATTTAAAAAAATGTGCAGAATCTGCATAAATTTAATAACAATGTCAAAAGTTTGTATACATAAAAAACAGAAGAGTACAAAGTGGCAATAGCGTTGATCAGATGCAGTTAAAAGTGTAGTATACAATTTGCAACATTTACTAGAAAAACAAACATCAAATGAAAATCTTTTTGAAACAATATGAAGTTGGATAACTCCAATTGGTCATCAGAAGAAACAATCTTGTCACGCCCGAGATAGGATTTTCAGGTCAAGCTGGAACGAAATAAGGAACCGATCAAACGGCAGAAAAGGCACCAATTAAAGGGCAACACTTTTACTTACACTGGGATCGGTGATGAGGCGAATGGATCCCTCTCTTTGGCTTAGTTCCCGACACTGACAACACCCGCTTGAATACAGTATTTCAATATGGCGATAGGTGGAAGCAGAATATTCGTCCAAATCACCTTTGCGAGCAGGTAGCCAAAGTCAAATCCTACGGAAGCCTTGGGGGGACACAACACTTAAAAGAGCAGAGCAACGCGTTTCAACCTGCTAAGGGTCTTTTTCAAGCTCTCGATGTATTCAGAAGTTGGCTATTTATAGCCATTAAAGCAACCCAAAAGGCTAGGGATAGTGGGCATAAATGATTATTGGCAAATAAAAAACACATAGAGCGGAATAACCTCATACATATCAATGTTAGAAATACTTAGCCGCAAGTGATATTTCATGATTAAAAAACATTTTACAAAAAGTCAGCAGATGTAAATCTTTCAATACACACAATTAGGTTAAATTAAATTTATGCAGATCTACAAAGGCGGATTTTTACTATAGAAAATATATGTGAACGGATACGTAAAGAACATGAAGAAATTTTAGGCAAGGGACTCTCTTTCGCCCCTACAAATTGACTAAATACATTTGGTACGTTTGTAGATGCACACAAATTTGTTAGAAAATTAACTGTAAATAAATGGTTCTTAAAAACAGGCGCTGAAAAGGCAGCTTCAAATGTTTTAGGATCTGATAATAAGTTTATACACACGAATCTTAAAGAGAAATCCAAGTTCTACCCTAAAAATGAGAAGGGTCCAATTATTGAGTCTTTTGAAAAGTTGATACTTCGGGATATTGAAAATTTACCTGAAAAAAAACTTAAACCTACTAATAGCAATTTAACTAAAACACAACTACGAATCATTAAAGATTTTGAGGAAAATAAAAATATCACTATCAAACCCGCCGACAAGGGCAGCGGGATTGTAATTATGGACAGCAAAGATTATCTATCAATGTGTGATAATATCATTATAGATCAGCAGACTTACAAAAAACTGCCTAATGATCCAACAAATAAGTATAAAGTTAGTCTAGCATGTATTTTGGACAAAGCTAAAGAGGAAGGAATTCTGAATTTAAAAGAACGAGAATATCTTCTACCAAAATAGAATATCACTCCTATATTGTCTGCTAAAAATACATAAGAGTATGATCAATCCCCAGGAAGGCCTATCATTTCTGGGATAGGCTCCCTAACAGCTAATCTATCAGAATATTTGGATATTTATTTGCAGAAATTTGTAAGACAACTTCCATCTTTTTTAAAGGACTCTACAGATGTGTTAAATTTAATTAATGATGTTACGTGGCAGGACAATTGTCTTTTGGCATCCTGCGACATTGCATCTTTGTATACTTACATTGATCACAAAGACGGACTAAAGGCTGTAAATTTCTACTTAGAACAGGATAAATTGTTAAAATATGAACAGAAATGCTTCATTTTAGAAGCTAATAAATTTATTTTAACCCACAATTTTTTCTTTTATAATGGCCATTTTTATAATCAAGAGAGAGGGACAGCTATGGGCACCAGGTTTGCTCCAAGTTATGCCAATTTATTTCTGCGCTATTGGGAACATCATTTTTTACAAAAAAATACCCTCTTGGAGCAAGCCTGGTGTCCTATAGAAGATTTATCGATGATATTATTATTATTTGGCAGGGGAGTGATCCATCCTTTGAAGAATTTTTAAAAGATATGAATGCCAATCAAGTTAATCTCAAATTTACATGTGTAAGTAATAGATCCATTATTAATTTTTTGGATATAGAAATCTTTGTAAAAGGTGATAAACTCAATGCTAGAACCTTTTTTTAAAAAAGTTGACGCTAATAGCTATATACATTTTACAAGTTGCCATCATAGAAAGTGGATTGGGAACATCCCTAAAGGTCAGTTTTTGCGTTTTCGCAAAAACTGTACAAATGTAATTGATTTTGTTAATCAAACAGAAATTTCTAACTAGGGGTTACAATGAATCTGATATTGAAAAAACATTAAAGGAAGTAAGATCAGTGGATAGAAATTCTTTGCTTGTTACAAAAGATAAAAAAACTACTATTACCTCTCTGAAAGGTGATGATAAAAAGGAGTCTATATTTATCCCATTCATCACAAATTACCACAACCACAAGCCAAAAGCAAGAAAGTTTCAAAATGTAAATTCTAATTATGCTTTTCTAATAGTGATTAGAATTTAAATTTAAAAAAGTTCTTGCTATTGGCTGATTCTCTGAATTCTCTGTGTGCGGCGGAGATCGCATGAAGATGAGGGCTCCCCAAAGAGAGCTGAAGAAAAGAAGTCCACCTCCGCCGCCAGGAAGATGGGTCACCAGCACCTTGACCTTGGGTGAATATGGACCCAACTTCAGATCAAGAGGTGCAGGAGTCCCCATCAGATGTGAGTAACACGTTTGGGGCTAGATAGGTTTTTTGGGGGGGGTGTTTTTTATTTTTAAGAATAGGCTTAGTTATTTTTATTTATTTATTTTCTTAGGCTGGTTTTTTAAAGTTAGATTTTGTTATTTTGAGGGGTGGGGGTTACTTTAATGTAGGTGGGGTTTTTGTAAGTTTTTTTTATTTTTTATGCAAAAGAGCTTTAATCACTTTAGGACACATTATTAGAAACTAATCTCAAATTATTAAACCATTGGTACCTAACACCACAGAAACTTAAGTACTTATTCCCAAAGGCGTCTTCTAATTGGTGCTGGAGACATTGTCTTGAATAAGGGACCATATATTAAACATGGTGCACATGCAAGATACAAGTGTTTTGGGAGAACATCTTGAGTTATATAATCATTGCATTATAAAGCAGTCTACATCCAGATACTTTATTTATTATTCTTATTTAATCTGGCTCCTAAACTCAAAATAAAGCTCCATAAGCGACTATTCCAATTAATGGTAAATAGTGCGAAACAGCTCATACCATGTTTTTGGAAAAACCCAGAATTTTCCACCCTACAGATGTGGATATCTCAATTACAGCAAAATTTGAAAGTCAAGCAATATCACTATTTCACTACAGACACAATGAACTCCTACCACGTCATGAAAAAAACAGTAAGCATAAACTGGAATTTCACCAAGCACGAGTCACTTATTTTTCATTTCCCCTAGGTTGCTGTAACAATCTACACTTTAGTATCCTTCCTCATTAATGGCACACAGTATAACTAAGCATACCTTATTCCTCATCTTGCTTTTATATTAGGAATATATCCACCGGATGATCTTATTTTTCTGTTATTTTATTGGTTTATATTATGATTTGATTTTCTATATTTGATTTGTCAAGATGTGTTATACCTAAGAGTTCCTAATTAAAATGGATTTTATCTATCACTACTGATACAGCTTTTGGACTATATATACATATATATATATATATATATATATATATATATATATATATATATATATATATATATATATATATATATATATAGCGAAAGAAAGAATATCACTCTCTGGACTTATGTAAAACGTTACTTTTATTCACATCAAATTAAAAACTGGCATAACGTTTCGGGATCCTTACAATCCCTTTGTCAAATGCCAAAGAATGATTTACCTTAGTGAATCTAAAAACATACACCTAGATTGCGAGTTTTGCATTAGAGGCTGTGAGGTGCTAACGAGCAGTTTTCCATCACCGCTCACTTACCTACAGCGCTGGTATTACGAGTTTTCAGAAACCCGGCGTTAAAAGACAAAAAGTGAGCGTTGAGCAAAATTTTGCTCCACATCTGTCAGGCTCACAAGTATGCCTGCAATAAAACAGAGTATGGATTGGACCACAGCCACTGAGTTAGTAGTATAATAAGTAATTGTAGCGAATTGTGTACAGAGAGCAGTTACATAGGCATTACCCCAAAGCAATGTGTAAAAGCTCAACAGACACAGTTTGCAGTTGATATATGAGAAATGGCTCACAGGTAGGTAAGGCTGTTTAAACATTAGCGGGGAGACATTGAAACAGCAACCTGACTGTGAGCTAGAAGTCAGAGGAAAAAATAGTAACACAGTGTTAAGCTGATTTTATGCGCAAAGTAGAAAAAAATAAGATAGGCCAAATAATACATGAGTAAACAAGTAACACGTTTGGTTAGTACCTGGTAATCTGAGGCAAAAGTGTTCGGTAGAACAGTGTTTACAGGGCAGCTCGGATGCAGCAGTTGTGCTGTGAGAGGAGAGCTGACAAGCGCTCTGCTTGGCGTGTGACGTCACAGTGGCGGCAGATCCGGTTGCGCTGTGTAGAGATCAGACAGGTAAACTGGGCGATACAGGCGTGATACTCTGGTGCTGGAGAGCTAATCAGAATGCAGCTTAGCTAGTTGCAAACGAACAATACCAAGCAAGGAAGTAAGTGGGAAGCTGGTATTTATGGAGATACTGGAAATAAGTTAAAGGGGCAGTAAGACAGGCATAAACCTGACAGGACTCCCCCTCCTAAGAGCAACTCCGGTGCTCAGGAAGCAGGACGATCGGGGTTCCGTTGATGGAATCTGGAGATGAGTCTAGGAGCTGATATGTTGGATGATGGTTCCCAGGAGTTATGTTCTGAGGAATAACCCTTCCATTTAATCAGGTACTGTAGAATGCCTCTTCGACTTCTAGAATCTAGGATGTTCTCTACTTCATACTCCATGTTGGGGTCAATAGAGACCGGAGGTAGGGATTGTCCAGTTGGATGATCACGTAAATGTTTATAGGGTTTAAGCAAAGATACATGGAATGTAGGGTGTATCTTGAGCGTGGAAGGTAGTGTGAGACGGACAGCATTACAATTGATGATGCGCTGGATGGGAAACGGACCTATGAACAAAGGTGAAAGTTTCCTTGAGGGTGTACATAGACGTAGATTTTTGGTGGAGAGCCACACAAGGTCACCAACAGAGTAAGCAGGTGGAGGAATATGTTTACTCTTTTGCACAACTTTAGCAGTGTCAATGGTTTGTTTGATGGTTGCAAAGTTGGTGACAATGGAGGAGGCGAGATCGGAAATATGTGGGTGATCGGGAATTTTTTCAGGGAGAAATTGGAATTTGGGGTGAAACCCATAGTTAATATAGAAAGGAGTCTGTTTGGTAGTGGAGTGTACAGTATTGTTGAATACAAATTCAGCATAATGGAGGTATTGGGACCAAGTGTTTTGTGCAGTATGACAGTAAGAGCGTAGAAACTGTTCCACCCACTGGTTGCTTCGCTCAGTTTGCCCGTTAGTCTGTGGATGATATGAGGAAGACAATCTCTTCTCGATGCAGAATTGTTCGCAGAACGCAGACCATAGGGCACTGGTGAATTGTGATCCACGATCTGTGAGGATGTTAGAGGGCAAGCCATGTAATTTAAATATGTTAGTCATTAACAGATGTATGGTTTCAGCAGCTGTAGGTAACTTGTGATATGGTATCAGGTGAAGCATTTTGCTGAATAAGTCCACAACAACTAAAATTGTTGTGTAATTACCAGAGTGTGGTAAGTCCACGATGTAGTCGAGAGCAATGTGCTGCCATGGCTTATCCGGAGTAGGAATAGATAATAACAAACCGAAAGGTGGTCTTTTAATCCTCTTTGTAGTAGTACAAACATAACAGGACTTAATGTACATGGCCACATCAGATGTGATAGTTGGCCACCAGTAGGATCTGAGTATTAATTCCTTGGTTTTAGTTATGCCACAGTGTCCCCCCATGGGTGAATCATGAGCAGATTTCAGTAGCCGGTTACGAAGTGATGGTGGGATGTATATCTTGCCCTGGTAGCAATAGAGACCATCTGAGTTCTTGAGTAGTAAGTTAACAGGTATTGTTGTATCTTTAGTTTGTTCTGTCCGTAGGTATGTAGTAGTGTCAACTGAGAAGAGAAGAATGTTTTCTTTGGGGATAACCAGTTGAGGGGTAGGCGAGTGATGTTCAATATCTGGCAGACGTGATAGGGCATCTGCCTTTCCGTTCTTGTTGGCTGGACGGTAAGTGATGAGGTAATTGAACCTAGAGAAGAATAGATTCCAACGTACTTGGCGTGCTGAAAGAGTTCTGGTGGTCTTCAGGTATTGCAAGTTACGGTGATCTGTATATACTATGGTGGGTGTATTGGAGCCTTCAAGTAGGTGACTCCATTGTTCGAATGCTGCTTTGATTGCAAGAAGCTCTTTTTCGCCGATGGGGTATTGCCTCTCTGCGTCAGTTAGACTCCTGGAGTAGTAGGCGACTGGATGTAGAGGTTGTTGAAATGCATCTCTTTGTGACAGGACTGCACCGAGAGCGAAGTCAGATGCATCGACTTCCAATACAAAAGGTAATTCTGTGTTAGGATATCTGAGTATTGGGGCTGTAGTGAAACTTGTTTTTAGATGGTCGAAAGCATTTTGAGCGGAGGGTGTCCATGCAAATTTGATGTTCTGTTTGGTTAAATTAGTAAGGGGTTTTGCGAGCATGGAATAGTTCTTAATAAACTTCCTATAAAAATTTGCGAATCCAAGGAAGCTTTGGACTTCTTTCCTAGAGTTAGGAATTGGCCAGTTCAGAACTGCCTGGATTTTGTTGTTATCCATGCATATGCCTTTGTCAGATATAATGTATCCGAGGAAGGGGATGCTGTTGGTATGAAAAATACATTTTTCTGCTTTCACAAACAATGAATTACTTTGTAGGCGTGTGAGAACTTGGCGGACATGATTCTTATGTTCAGCTAGGGTTTTAGAAAAAATGAGAATATCGTCCAGATATATTACCACAAAGGAGTCCAAAATATCCTTGAAAATGTCGTTGATCAGATGCTGGAATGTGGCAGGAGCATTGCAGAGACCGAATGGCATGACGACATATTCGAACAACCCATACCGTGTACGGAATGCCGTCAGCCATTCGTCTCCTGCCCGCATTCTGATCAAATTATAAGCTCCACGGAGATCCAGCTTGGTGAAAATTTTGAATCCCTCTAGACGCTCTATTAATTCGGATATGAGGGGTAGGGGGTAGCGATTCTTTACAGTGACTTTATTTAGTTGTCTGTAGTCGACTATCGGTCTGAGCGAACCATCTTTGTTTTTCACAAAGAAGATTCCTGCGGCGGATGGAGAGGTTGAGGGTCTGATGAAACCCTTTTTCAAGTTATCATCAAGATAGGTTCTTAGGTGTTGTAGCTCAGGCTTAGACAGTGGAAAAATATGTCCACAGGGTATGACTGCTCCAGGAAGTAAGTCTATTGGGCAGTCATACGGTCTGTGTGGAGGGAGATTTTCGGATTCAATTTTACTGAAAACATGGGAGAATTCTTGATATTCTGGAGGGACAGTAGGTATGTGAGAATCTGTAGGTGTCTGTAGAAGTAAGTGTGGGAAGCAGGTGGATTTACAGTAAATAGAGTTAAATTGAATTGAAAGTGAGGACCAAGAGATACAAGGGTCGTGTTGCCTGAGCCACTGTAAGCCTAGAATTAGAGGAAAATCAGGGGATGTGATTACATCAAATTTAACAAATTCTCTATGGTTACAGGGGGTTGACATGAGAATAGGAATGGTTTCATATAAGACAGGTCCTGAGGACAAGACTTCACCATCTATACCCCTTAAAGGAACAGGACACAATTTCTTGAGAAGGGGTATTTTATTTATGTTACAGAAATTCACATCCAAGTATGAAAGGGAGGCTCCTGAGTCAATAATCCCTTGGACGTTCACTCGTGATTGGTCCCACTGTAATACAAGAGGAGTATTGCAGTAATGGCTAGATTTTAGTACAGTTTTAATAGAACAAGAGGGTGTGTTTTGCTTACCCTTTTTCTGACGGGGAAGATTTGGACAGTCCTTTACCCCATGATCATCTGCAGCACAGTACATGCATAAGTTCAGAGACCTACGTCTTAACTTCTCCTGAGTACTTAGGGGTCCACGTATGAAAGCAATATCCATTGGTTCCGGTAGGGATTTAGAGTGTGTATTGACAGTAGTTGGTGTGGTTTTTTGCCTAAGTTGTGAATCATGGGTGGATCTTTCGTGATGTCTTTCCCTAAGTCTCCTATCAATGCTAATGCTGAGGTCTATGAGCTGTTCTAGCGTTGGTGGTATTTGGGTACGTGACAACTCATCCTTAATGGCCTCTGACAGTCCTAGCCTAAATTGGTTACGAAGGGACAAGTTGTTCCACTGGGTGTCAGGGGCCCACCTCTTAAATTCTGCTATATAATCCTCTACCTCTCTTTTCCTCTGCTTTAGGGACCTCATAGCATTTTCAGCTGTTTGTTGTTTGAAGGCGTCCTCATATATTTGTGCTAAAGCAGAGAAGAAGGAGTCTAGAGAGTTGAGGATATCATCATTATGTTCGAGGAAAGTATTTGCCCATGCTCTGGGCTCAGCTCTGAGATAGGAGATTGTAGTCATAACTTTTACCCTATCATTGGGGTAAGTGAAAGGCTTAAGGGTAAATAATAGGTAGCATGAGTTTTTAAATTCTCTAAAAACCTTTCTGTCCCCAGAGAAGGGTTCTGGGTAGCTGATATGTGGTTCTTGTGGAGGGGGTTTCCTCTCCACAACTTCTTTAATGTAAGTTTTTAAGTTGTCATTTTCTAACTTAAGTGTATTAAGTCCTTCAGTTAGGAGATCAACTTTAGTAGTAAGCGTTTGTATGTGTGAGGCCATTTCAGTTGGGTCCATTTTATCTTTAGGCTTGGTATTTCTGTCAGGCTCACAAGTATGCCTGCAATAAAACAAAGTATGGATTGGACCACAGCCACTGAGTTAGTAGTATAATAAGTAATTGTAGCGAATTGTGTACAGAGAGCAGTTACATAGGCATTACCCCAAAGCAATGTGTAAAAGCTCAACAGACACAGTTTGCAGTTGATATATGAGAAATGGCTCACAGGTAGGTAAGGCTGTTTAAACATTAGCGGGGAGACATTGAAACAGCAACCTGACTGTGAGCTAGAAGTCAGAGGCCAAATAATACATGAGTAAACAAGTAACACGTTTGGTTAGTACCTGGTAATCTGAGGCAAAAGTGTTCGGTAGAACAGTGTTTACAGGGCAGCTCGGATGCAGCAGTTGTGCTGTGAGAGGAGAGCTGACAAGCGCTCTGCTTGGCGTGTGACGTCACAGTGGCGGCAGATCCGGTTGCGCTGTGTAGAGATCAGACAGGTAAACTGGGCGATACAGGCGTGATACTCTGGTGCTGGAGAGCTAATCAGAATGCAGCTTAGCTAGTTGCAAACGAACAATACCAAGCAAGGAAGTAAGTGGGAAGCTGGTATTTATGGAGATACTGGAAATTAGTTAAAGGGGCAGTAAGACAGGCATAAACCTGACAACATCTCACTTCAATACCATCGCTTCTTAATTCAGCAATGAGCTGGTGTCATGTGCTTGTGCACAATTTCCCCATAGGAATCAACGGGGAGAGCTGGCTGAAAAAAACACCTGCAAAAAAGCAGTGTAAAACTCACTAACGCAGCCCCATTGATTCCTATGGGGAAATAAAACTTATGTTTACACCTAACACCCTAACATGAACCCCAAGTCTAAACAACCCTAATCTTACACTTATTAACCCCTAATCTGCCGCCCCCGACATCGCCGACACCTACATTATACTTATGAACCCCTAATCTGCTGCCCCCAACATCGCCGCCACCTACATTATATTTATTAACCCCTAATCTGCCGCCCCCAATGTCGCCGCCACCTACCTACACTTATTAACCCCTAATCTGCCGTCCCCAACACTATATTAAAGTTATTAACCCTTATACCTAAGTTGAACCCTAAACCTAACACCCACTAACTTAAATATATTTACAATAAATCTAAATAAAAATTATTATCATTACCTAAATAATTCCTATTTAAAACTGAATACTTACCTATAAAATAAACCCTAAGCTAGCTACAATATAACTAATAGTTACATTGTAGCTATCTTAGGGTTTATTTTTATTTTACAGGCAAGTTTGTATTTATTTTAACTAGGTAGAATAGTTATTAAATAGTTATTAACTATTTAATTACTACCTAGCTAAAATAAATACAAAAGTACCTGTAAAATAAAACCTAACAAGTTACAATTACACCTAGCACTAAACTATAATTAAAAATTTAACTAAATTAAATACAATTAAACAAATTACATACAATTAGCTAAATTAAAATAAATTAGCTAAAGTACAAAAAACCCCCACTAAATTACAGAAAATAATAAACAAATGACAGATATTTAAACTAATTACACCTAATCTAATAGCCCTATTAAAATAAAAAAGCCCCCCCAAAATAAAAAAACCCTAGCCTAAACTAAACTACCAATAGCCCTTAAAAAGGGCCTTTTCGGGGCATTGCCCCAAAGTAATCAGCTCTTTTACCTGTAAAAAAAAATACAAACAACCCCCCAACAGTAAAACCCACCACCCACACAACCAACCCCCCAAATAAAAACCTAACTAAAAAAGCCTAAGCTCCCCATTGCCCTGAAAAGGGCATTTGGATGGGCATTGCCCTTAAAAGGGCAGTTAGCTCTTTTGCCGCCCAAACCCTAATCTAGAAAATAAAACCCACCCAATACACCCTTAAAAAAAACTAACACTAACCCCCTGAAGATCGACTTACCGGGAGATGTCTTCATCCAAGCCGGGCAGAAGTGGTCCTCCAGACGAGCAGAAGTCTTCATCCAAGCGGGGCAGAAGTGGTCCTCCAGATGGGCAGAAGTCTTTATCCAGATGGCATCAACTATCTTCATCCATCCGGCGCGGAGCGGGTCCATCTTCAAGACATCCAACGCGGAGCATCGGAGATGCATCCAAGATGGCATCCCTTAGATTCCGATTTGCTGATAGAATTCTATCAGCCAATCAGAATTAAGGTAGAGAAATTCCTATTGGCTGATGCAATCAGTCAATAGGATTGAAGTTCAATCCTATTGGCTGATCCAATCAGCCAATAGGATTGAGCTCACATTCTATTGGCTGATTGGATCAACCAATAGGATTGAACTTCAATCCTATTGGCTTATTGCATCAGCCAATAGGATTTTTTCTACCTTAATTCCGATTGGCTAATAGAATTCTATCAGCCAATCGGAATCTAAGGGACGCCACATTGGATGACATCACTTAAAGGTACCTTCATTCTGTGTTAGTCGTCGCCAGAAGAGGATGCTCTGTTGCGTCGGATGTCTCGAAGAAGGACTTGCTCCACGCCAGATGGATGAAGATAGAAGATGCCGCCTGGATGAAGACTTCTGCCTTTCTGGAGGACCACTTCTGCCCGGCTTGGATGAAGACTTCTGCCCCTCTGGAGGACCACTTCTGCCTGATTTGGATGAAGAGGTCTCCCGGTAAGTCGAACTTCAGGGGGTTAGTGTTAGGTTTTTTTACGGGTGTATTGGGTGGGTTTTATTTTTAGGTTAGGGACTTTGGGCGGCAAAAGAGCTAACTGTCCTTTTAAGGGCAATGCCCATCCAAATGCCCTTTTCAGGGCAATGGGGAGCTTAGGTTTTTTAGTTGGGCAAAATACAATTTTAAGGGCTATTGGTAGTTTAGTTTAGGCTAGGGGTTTTTTTATTTGGGGGGGGTTATTTTAATGGGGCTCTTAGGATTAGGTGTAATTAGTTTAAATATCTGTAATTTGTTTATTATTTTCTGTAATTTAGTGTTTGTTTTTTTTGTACTTAATTTATTTAATTATAGTGTAGTGTTAGGTGTAATTGTAACTTAGGTTAGGTTTTTTTACAGGTACTTTTGTATTTATTTTAGCTAGGTAGTTATTAAATAGTTAATAACTATTTAATAACTATTCTACCTAGTTAAAATAAATACAAACCTGCCTGTAAAATAAAAAATAAATCCTAAGATAGCTACTAGACATGTGCATGGCTAAAAAATTCGGTTCATTTTCGGTTCGGATCGATTCGGACTTTTCGAATTTCGGTTCGGATCGAATCGAATTCGACAAAATTTGAATGAATTCGTTTCGGATATATTCAGATTCAAATAAATTCGGCTGAATTCGGTTCTATTCGGTTCGATTCGGTTCCGAAATTAGGAAATTCGGTATGTTTTAGTACACTAACACCCATTTAGTACACTAACACCCATAAACTACCTATGAACCACTAAACCGAGGCCCCCCCACATCGCCAACCCTATAATAAAATCATTTAACCCCTAATCTGCCGACCGGACACCGCCGCCACCTACATTATAGCTATTAACCCCTAATCTGCTGTCCCTAACATCGCCGACCCCTACATTATAGTTATTAACCCCTAATCTGCCCCCCAACGTCGCCGCAATCTAACTACAAGTATTAACCCCTAATCTGCCGACCGGACATCGCTGCTACCTACATTATAGCTATTAACCCCTAATCTGCTGTCCCTAACATCGCCGACCCCTACATTATAGTTATTAACCCCTAATCTGCCCTCCCCAACATCGCCGCAATCCTAACTACAAGTATTAACCCCTAATCTGCCGACCGGACATCGCCGCCACCTACATTATAGCTATTAACCCCTAATCTGCTGTCCCTAACATCGCCGACCCCTACATTATAGTTATTAACCCCTAATCTGCCCCCCCCCCACGTCGCCGCCACCTACCTACAATTATTAATCCCTAATCTCCCGCCCCTAACGTCGCCGCTACTATAATAAGGTTATTAACTCCTAAACCTAAGTCTAACCCTAACACCCCCTAACTTATATATAATTTAAATAAAATGAAATAAATTTACTATAATTAAATAAATGAATCCTATTTAAAACTAAATACTTACCTGTAAAATAAACCCTAAGCTAGCTACAATATAACTAATAGTTACATTGTAGCTATCTTAGGATTTATTTTTATTTTACAGGCAAGTTTGTATTTATTTTAACTAGGTACAATAGTTATTAAATAGTTAATAACTATTTAATAACTACCTAGCTAAAATAAATACAAATTTGCCTGTAAAATAAATCCTAACCTAAGTTACAATTACACCTAACACTACACTATCATTAAATTAATTAAATAAATGAATCCTATTTAAAACTAAATACTTACCTGTAAAATAAACCCTAATATAGCTACAATATAACTAATAGTTACATTGTAGCTATTTTAGGATTTATATTTATTTTACAGGCAATTTTGTATTTATTTTAACTAGGTAAAATAGCTATTAAATAGTTATTGACTATTTAATAGCTACCTAGTTAAAATAATTACAAAATTACCTGTAAAATAAATCCTAACCTAAGTTACAATTAAACCTAACACTACACTATCATTAAATAAATTAACTACAAGTACCTACATTTATCTACAATTAAATAAACTAAACTAAAGTACAAAAAAAAAACCCCCACTAAATTACATAAAAAAACAAACACTAAATTACAAAAAATAAAAAAATATTACAAGAATTTTAAACTAATTACAGCTAATCTAAGCCCCCTAATAAAATAACAAAGCCCCCCAAAATAAAAAAAAATGCCCTACCCTATACTAAATTACAAATGTTAACAGCTCTATTACCTTACCAGCCCTTAAAAGGGCCTTTTGCGGGGCATGCCCCAAAGAAAACAGCTCTTTTGCCTGTAAAAAAACAAAACACTACCCCCAACATTACAACCCACCACCCAAATACCCCTACTCTAAGCCAAACCCCCCTTAAATAAACACTACCCCCCTGAAGATCTCCCTACCTTGAGTCGTGTTCACCCAGCCGGGCCGAAGTCTTAATAGCTACCTAGTTAAAATAATTACAAAATTACCTGTAAAATAAATCCTAACCTAAGTTACAATTAAACCTAACACTACACTATCATTAAATAAATTAAATAAATTAACTACAAGTACCTACAATTAAATACAATGAAATAAACTAAACTAAAGTACAAAAAAACAAACACTAAATTACAAAAAATAAAAAAATATTACAAGAATTTTAAACTAATTACACCTAATCTAAGCCCCCTAATAAAATAACAAAGCCCACCAAAATAAAAATATGCCCTACCCTATACTAAATTACAAAAGTTAACAGCTCTATTACCTTACCAGCCCTTAAAAGGGCCTTTTGCGGGGCATGCCCCAAAGAAAACAGCTCTTTTGCCTGTAAAAAAAAACACAATACCCCCCCCCACATTACAACACACCACCCACATACCCCTACTCTAACCCAAACCCCCCTTAAATAAACCTAACACTACCCCCCTGAAGATCTCCCTACCTTGAGTCATGTTCACCCAGCCGGGCCAAAGTCTTCATCCGATGGGGCAGAAGAGGACATCCAGACCGGCAGAAGTCTTCATCCAAGCAGGGCAAGAAGAGGTCTTCCATCCATCAGAAAACTTGATCCAGGCGGCATCTTCTATGTTCATCCATCTGGAGTGGAACGGCAGCAGCCTGAATACATCCGACGCGGAGCATCCTCTTCTTTCTTGATCCGACGACTAAATGACTGTACCTTTAAGTGACGTCATCCAAGATGGCATCCCTTGAATTCCGATTGGCTGATAGGATTCTATCAGCCAATCGGAATTAAGGTAGGAAAATCTGATTGGCTGATTCAATCAGCCAATCAGATTCAAGTTCAATCCGATTGGCTGATCCAATCAGCCAATCAGATTGACCTCGCATTCTATTGGCTGTTCTGATCAGCCAATAGAATGCAAGGTCAATCTGATTGGCTAATTGGATCAGCCAATCGGATTGAACTTGAATCTGATTGGCTGATTGAAACAGCCAATCAGATTTTCCTACCTTAATTCCGATTGGCTGATAGAATCCTATCAGCCAATTGGAATTCAAGGGACGCCATCTTGGATGACGTCACTTAAAGGTACAGTCATTTAGTCGTCGGATCAAAAAAGAAGAGGATGCTCCGCGTCGGATGTCTTCAGAATGCTGGCGCTCCGCTCCGGATGGATGAACATAGAAGATGCCGCCTGGATCAAGACTTCTGATGGATGGAAGACCTCTTCTTGCCCCGCTTGGATGAAGACTTCTGCCGGTCTGGATGTCCTCTTCTGCCCCATTGGATGAAGACTTTGGCCCGGCTGGGTGAACACGACTCAAGGTAGGGAGATCTTCAGGGGGGGTAGTGTTAGGTTTATTTAAGGGGGGTTTGGGTTAGAGTAGGGGTATGTGGGTGGTGGGTTGTAATGTGGGGGGTATTGTGTTTTTTTTACAGGTAAAAGAGCTGTTTTCTTTGGGGCATGCCCCGCAAAAGGCCCTTTTAAGGGTTGGTAAGGTAATAGAGCTGTTAACTTTTGTAATTTAGTATAGGGTAGGGCATTTTTTTATTTTGGGGGGCTTTGTTATTTTATTAGGGGGCTTAGATTAGCTGTAATTAGTTTAAAATTCTTGTAATATTTTTTTATTTTTTGTAATTTAGTGTTTGTTTTTTTGTACTTTAGTTTAGTTTATTTCATTGTATTTAATTGTAGGTACTTGTAGTTAATTTATTTAATTTATTTATTGATAGTGTAGTGTTAGGTTTAATTGTAACTTAGGTTAGGATTTATTTTACAGGTCATTTTGTAATTATTTTAACTAGGTAGCTATTAAACAGTAAATAACTATTTAATAGCTATTTTACCTAGTTAAAATAAATACAAAGTTGCCTGTAAAATAAATATAAATCCTAAAATAGCTACAATGTAATTATTAGTTATATTGTAGCTATATTAGGGTTTATTTTACAGGTAAGTATTTAGTTTTAAATAGGATTCATTTATTTAATTAATTTAATGATAGTGTAGTGTTAGGTGTAATTGTAACTTAGGTTAGGATTTATTTTACAGGTAAATTTGTATTTATTTTAGCTAGGTAGTTATTAAATAGTTAATAACTATTTAATAGCTATTTTACCTAGTTAAAATAAATACAAAATTGCCTGTAAAATAAATATAAATCCTAAAATAGCTACAATGTAACTATTAGTTATATTGTAGCTATATTAATAGCTAGTAGGGGGCTTAGATTAGGTGTAATTAGTTTAAAATTATTGTAATATTTTATTATTTTTGGTCATTTAGTGTTTGTTTTTTTGTGGTACTTCTCTGATGGATGGAAGACCTCTTCTTGCCCTGCTTGGATGAAGACTTCGGCCCAGCTGGGTGAACACGACTCAAGGTAGGGAGATCTTCAGGGGGGTAGTGTTAGGTTTATTTAAGGGGGGTTTGGGTTAGAGTAGGGGTATGTGGGTGGTGGGTTGTAATGTGGGGGGGGCATTGTGTTTTTTTTTACAGGCAAAAGAGCTGTTTTCTTTGGGGCATGCCCTGCAAAAGGCCCTTTTAAGGGCTGGTAAGGTAATAGAGCTGTTAACTTTTGTAATTTAGTATAGGGTAGGGCATTTTTTTATTTTGGGGGGCTTTGTTATTTTGTTAGGGGGCTTAGATTAGGTGTAATTAGTTTAAAATTCTTGTAATATTTTTTTATTTTTTGTAATTTAGTGTTTGTTTTTTTTGTACTTTAGTTTAGTTTATTTCATTGTATTTAATTGTAGGTACTTGTAGTTAATTTATTTAATTTATTTAATGATAGTGTAGTGTTAGGTTTAATTGTAACTTAGGTTAGGATTTATTTTACAGGTAATTTTGTAATTATTTTAACTAGGTAGCTATTAAGACTTCGGCCCGGCTGGGTGAACACGACTCAAGGTAGGGAGATCTTCAGGGGGGTAGTGTTAGGTTTATTTAAGGGGGGTTTGGCTTAGAGTAGGGGTTTTTTGGTGGTGGGTTGTAATGTTGGGGGTGGTGTTTTGTTTTTTTACAGGCAAAAGAGCTGTTTTCTTTGGGGCATGCCCCGCAAAAGGCCCTTTTAAGGGCTGGTAAGGTAATAGAGCTGTTAACTTTTGTAATTTAGTATAGGGTAGGGCATTTTTTTATTTTGGGGGGCTTTGTTATTTTATTAGGGGGCTTAGATTAGGTGTAATTAGTTTAAAATTCTTGTAATATTTTTTTATTTTTTGTAATTTAGTGTTTGTTTTTTTTGTACTTTAGTTTAGTTTATTTCATTGTATTTAATTGTAGGTACTTGTAGTTAATTTATTTAATTTATTTAATGATAGTGTAGTGTTAGGTTTAATTGTAACTTAGGTTAGGATTTATTTTACAGGTAATTTTGTAATTATTTTAACTAGGTAGCTATTAAGACTTCGGCCCGGCTGGGTGAACACGACTCAAGGTAGGGAGATCTTCAGGGGGGTAGTGTTAGGTTTATTTAAGGAGGGTTTGGCTTAGAGTAGGGGTTTGTGGGTGGTGGGTTGTAATGTTGGGGGTGGTGTTTTGTTTTTTTACAGGCAAAAGAGCTGTTTTCTTTGGGGCATGCCCCGCAAAAGGCCCTTTTAAGGGCTGGTAAGGTAATAGAGCTGTTAACTTTTGTAATTTAGTATAGGGTAGGGCATTTTTTTATTTTGGGGGCTTTGCTATTTTATTAGGGGGCTTAGATTAGATTAGAATGATAGTGTAGTGTTAGGTTTAATTGTAACTTAGGTTAGGATTTATTTTACAGGTAATTTTGTAATTATTTTAACTAGGTAGCTATTAAATAGTCAATAACTATTTAATAGCTATTGTACCTAGTTAATATAAATACAAAGTTGCCTGTAAAATAAATATAAATCCTAAGATAGCTACAATGTAACTATTAGTTATATTGTAGCTATATTAGGGTTTATTTTACAGGTAAGTATTTAGTTTTAAATAGGATTCATTTATTTAATTAATTTAATGATAGTGTAGTGTTAGGTGTAATTGTAACTTAGGTTAGGATTTATTTTACAGGTAAAATTGTATTTATTTTAGCTAGGTAGTTATTAAATAGTTATTAACTATTTAATAACTATTGTACCTAGTTAAAATAAATACAAAGTTGCCTGTAAAATAAATATAAATCCTAAAATAGCTACAATGTAACTATATTAATAGCTAGTAGGTGGCTTAGATTAGGTGTAATTAGTTTAAAATTCTTGTAATATTTTATTATTTTTGGTAATTTAGTGTTTGTTTGTTTTTTGGTACTTTTCTGATGGATGGAAGACCTCTTCTTGCCCAGCTTGGATGAAGACTTCTGCCGGTGTGGATGTCCTCTTTGTTATTTTATTAGGGGGCTTAGATTAGCTGTAATTAGTTTAAAATTCTTGTAATATTTTTTTATTTTTTTGTAATTTAGTGTTTGTTTTTTTATGTAATTTAGTGTTTGTTTGTTTTTTGTACTTTAGTTTAGTTTATTTAATTGTAGATAATTGTAGGTACTTGTAGTTAATTTATTTAATGATAGTGAAGTGTTAGGTTTAATTGTAACTTAGGTTAGGATTTATTTTACAGGTAATTTTGTAATTATTTTAACTAGGTAGCTATTAAATAGTCAATAACTATTTAATAGCTATTGTACCTAGTTAAAATAAATACAAAGTTGCCTGTAAAATAAATATAAATCCTATAATAGCTACAATGTAACTATTAGTTATATTGCAGCTATATTAGGGTTTATTTTACAGGTAAGTATTTAGTTCTAAATAGGATTCATTTATTTAATTAATTTAATGATAGTGTAGTGTTAGGTGTAATTGTAACTTAGGTTAGGATTTATTTTACAGGTAAATTTGTAATTATTTTAACTAGGTAGTTATTAAATAGTTATTAACTATTTAATAACTATTGTACCTAGTTAAAATAAATACAAAGTTGCCTGTAAATTAAATATAAATCCTAAAATAGCTACAATGTTACTATATTAATAGCTAGTAGGGGGCTTAGATTAGGTGTAATTAGTTTAAAATTCTTGTAATATTTTATTATTTTTGGTAATTTAGTGTTTGTTTGTTTTTTGGTACTTTTCTGATGGATGGAAGACCTCTTCTTGTCCCGCTTGGATGAAGACTTCTGCCGGTGTGGATGTCCTCTTCTGCCCCATTGGATGAAGACTTCAGCCCGGCTGGGTGAACACGACTCAAGGTAGGGAGATCTTCAGGGGGGTAGTGTTAGGTTTATTTAAGGGGGGTTTGGGTTAGAGTAGGGGTATGTGGGTTGTAATGCTGGGGGATGGTATTGTGTTTTTTTTTACAGGCAAAAGAGCTGTTTTCTTTGGGGCATGCCCCGCAAAAGGCCCTTTTAAGGGCTGGTAAGGTAATAAAGCTGTTAACTTTTGTAATTTAGTATAGGGTAGGGCATTTTTTATTTTGGGGGGCTTTGCTATTTTATTAGGGGGCTTAGATTAGATTAGAATGATAGTGTAGTGTTAGGTTTAATTGTAACTTAGGTTAGGATTTATTTTACAGGTAATTTTGTAATTATTTTAGCTAGGTAGTTATTAAATAGTTAATAACTATTTAATAACTATTGTACCTAGTTAAAATAAATGCAAAGTTGCCTGTAAAATAAATATAAATCCTAAAATAGCTACAATGTATCTATTAGTTATATTGTAGCTATATTAATAGCTAGTAGGGGGCTTAGATTAGGTGTAATTAGTTTAAAATTAGAGTAGGGGTATGTGGGTGGTGGGTTGTAATGTGGGGGGGGGGTATAGTGTTTTTTTTTTACAGGTAAAAGAGCTGTTTTCTTTGGGGCATGCCCCGCAAAAGGCCCTTTTAAGGGCTGGTAAGGTAATAGAGCTGTTAACTTTTGTAATTTAGTATAGGGTAGGGCATTTTTTTTATTTTGGGGGGCTTTGTTATTTTATTAGGGGGCTTAGATTAGGTGTAATTAGTTTAAAATTCTTGTAATATTTTTTTATTTTTTGTAATTTAGTGTTTGTTTTTTTGTACTTTAGTTTACTTTATTTCGTTGTATTTAATTGTAGGTACTTGTAGTTAATTTATTTAATTTATTTAATGATAGTGTAGTGTTAGGTTTAATTGTAACTTAGGTTAGGAATTATTTTACAGGTAATTTTGTAATTATTTTAACTAGGTAGCTATTAAGACTTTGGCCCGGCTGGGTGAACACGACTCAAGGTAGGGAGATCTTCAGGGGGGTAGTGTTAGGTTTATTTAAGGGGGGTTTGGCTTAGAGTAGGGGTATGTGGGTGGTGGGTTGTAATGTTGGGGGTGGTGTTTTGTTTTTTTACAGGCAAAAGAGCTGTTTTCTTTGGGGCATGCCCCGCAAAAGGCCCTTTTAAGGGCTGGTAAGGTAATAGAGCTGTTAACTTTTGTAATTTAGTATAGGGTAGGGCATTTTTTTATTTTGGGGGGCTTTGTTATTTTATTAGGGGGCTTAGATTAGCTGTAATTATTTTAAAATTCTTGTAATATTTTTTTATTTTTTGTAATTTAGTGTTTGTTTTTTTATGTAATTTAGTGTTTGTTTGTTTTTTGTACTTTAGTTTAGTTTATTTAATTTTAGATAATTGTAGGTACTTGTAGTTAATTTATTTAATGATAGTGTAGTGTTAGGTTTAATTGTAACTTAGGTTAGGATTTATTTTACAGGTAATTTTGTAATTATTTTAACTAGGTAGCTATTAAATAGTCAATAACTCTTTAATAGCTATTGTACCTAGTTAAAATAAATACAAAGTTGCCTGTAAAATAAATATAAATCCTAAAATAGCTACAATGTAACTATTAGTTATATTGCAGCTATATTAGGGTTTATTTTACAGGTAAGTATTTAGTTCTAAATACGATTCATTTATTTAATTAATTTAATGATAGTGTAGTGTTAGGTGTAATTGTAACTTAGGTTAGGATTTATTTTACAGGTAAATTTGTATTTATTTTAGCTAGGTAGTTATTAAATAGTTATCAACTATTTAATAACTATTGTACCTAGTTAAAATAAATACAAAGTTGCCTGTAAAATAAATATAAATCCTAAAATAGCTACAATGTAACTATATTAATAGCTAGTAGGGGGCTTAGATTAGGTGTAATTAGTTTAAAATTCTTGTAATATTTTATTATTTTTGGTAATTTAGTGTTTGTTTGTTTTTTGGTACTTTTCTGATGGATGGAAGACCTCTTCTTGCCCCGCTTGGATGAAGACTTCTGCCGGTCTGGATGTCCTCTTCTGCCCCATTGGATGAAGACTTCAGCCCGGCTGGATGAACACGACTCAAGGTAGGGCGATCTTCAGGGGGGTAGTGTTAGGTTTATTTAAGGGGGGTTTGGGTTAGAGTAGGGGTATGTGGGTTGTAATGTTGGGGGATGGTATTGTGTTTTTTTTTTACAGGGAAAAGAGCTGTTTTCTTTGGGGCATGCCCCGCAAAAGGCCCTTTTAAGGGCTGGTAAGGTAATAGAGCTGTTAACTTTTGTAATTTAGTATAGGGTAGGGCATTTTTTTATTTTGGGGGCTTTGTTGTTTTATTAGGGGGCTTAGAGTAGGTGTAATTAGTTTAAAATTGTTGTAATATTTTTCTTATGTTTGTAGATATTTTTTTATTTTTTGTAACTTAGTTCTTTTTTATTTTTTGTACTTTAGTTAGTTTATTTCATTGTAGTTATTTGTAGGTATTGTATTTAATTAATGTATTGATAGTGTATTGTTAGGTTTAATTGTAGGTAATTGTAGGTATTTTATTTAATTAATTTAATGATAGTATAGTGTTAGGTTTAATTGTAACTTAAGTTAGGATTTATTTGACAGGTCATTTTGTAATTATTTTAACTAGGTAACTATTAAATAGTTCTTAACTATTTAATAGCTATTGTACCTGGTTAAAATAATTACAAAGTTGCCTGTAAAATAAATATTAATCCTAAAATAGCTACAATGTAATTATAATTTATATTGTAGCTATATTAGGATTTATTTTACAGGTAAGTATTTAGCTTTAAATAGGAATAATTTATTTAATAAGAGTTAATTAATTTCGTTAGATGTAAATTATATTTAACTTAGGGGGGTGTTAGTGTTAGGGTTAGACTTAGCTTTAGGGGTTAATACATTTATTAGAATAGCGGTGAGCTCCGGTCAGCAGATTAGGGGTTAATAATTGAAGTTAGGTGTCGGCGATGTTAGGGAGGGCAGATTAGGGGTTAATACTATTAGTTATAGGGTTAGTGAGGCTGATTAGGGGTTAATAACTTTATTATAGTAGCGCTCAGGTCCGCTCGGCAGATTAGGGGTTAATAAGTGTAGGCAGGTGGAGGCGACGTTGTGGGGGGCAGATTAGGGGTTAATAAATATAATATAGGGGTCGGCGGTGTTAGGGGCAGCAGATTAGGGGTACATAAGGATAACGTAGGTGGCGGTCGGCAGATTAGGGGTTAAAAAAATTTAATCGAGTGGCGGCAATGTGGGGGGACCTCGGTTTAGGGGTACATAGGTAGTTTATGGGTGTTAGTGTACTTTAGAGCACAGTAGTTAAGAGCTTTATAAACCGACGTTAGCCCAGAAAGCTCTTAACTACTGACTTTTTTCCTGCGGCTGGAGTTTTGTCGTTAGATGTCTAACGCTCACTTCAGACACGACTCTAAATACCGGAGTTAGAAAGATCCCATTGAAAAGATAGGATACGCAATTTACGTAAGGGGATCTGCGGTATGGAAAAGTCGCGGCTGAAAAGTGAGCGTTAGACCCTATTTTGAGTGACTCCAAATACCGGAGGTAGCCTAAAACCAGCGTTAGGAGCCTCTAACGCTGGTTTTCACGGCTAACGCCAAACTCCAAATCTAGGCCTTAGTGTTTCTCCATAGGAAACAATGGGGCTGCGGTGTTTTGTTTTTTTCAGCCGAAACTCCCCATTGTTTCCTATGGGGAAATGCCAAATTTTACCGAGCTAATTCGGATTTATTCGGAGATACGGCAGCTATTTCGGATTCATTCGGTAGATTCGGAAGTATTTTAATTCGGAAATTTGAATAGATCCGAATCTCCGAATTTACCGAATTTTCCGAATTTCCGAATAAATCCGAAACGAATCGCACATGTCTAATAGCTACAATGTAACTATTAGTTATATTGTAGCTAGCTTAGGGTTTATTTTACATGTAAGTATTTAGTTTTTAATAGGAATAATTTAGTTAATGATAGGAATTTTTTGTTAGATTTCTTTTAATTATATTTAAGTTAGGGGGTGTTAGGGTTAGGATTAGACTTAGATTTAGGGGTTAATAACTTTAATATAGTGGCGGCGATGTTGGGGGCGGCAGATTAGGGGTTAATAAATGTAGGTAGGTGGCAGCGATGTTAGGGCCAGCATATTAGGGGTTAATAATATTTAACTAGTGTTTGCGAGGCGGGAGTGCAGCGATTTAGGGGTTAATATATTTATTATAATGGCGGCGATGTCCGGTTCGGCAGATTAGGGGTTAAAATTTTCTTTTAGTGTTTGCGATGTGGGAGGGCCTCGGTTTAGGGGTTAATAGGTAGTTTATGGGTGTTTGTGTACTTTTTAGAACTTTAATTAAGAGTTTTATGCTACGGCTTTGTAGTGTAAAACTCTTAACTACTGACTTTAAAATGCCGTACCAGTCTTGACAGGGGAGGGTCTACCGCTCACTTTTTGGCAGACTCATAATACCGGCGCTATGCAAGTCCCATTGAAAAAAAGAGGATATGCAATTTACGTAAGTGGATTTGCGGTATTGCCAAGTCTGGCCAAAAAAGTGAGCGGTACTTCTGTACCTGCAAGACTCGTAATACCAGCGGGCATTAAAAAGCAGCGTTAGGACCGGCTAACGCTGCTTTTTAAGCTTACCGCAAAACTCGTAATCTAGGCGATATGTTTTTACTACATGTCTGCTGTTTTTGATGTGCACCCTGGCAGCTATATGGAGAAGGACTGTGCCTATCCTTTCTGAACTTTGATGTCTATATATATATATATATATATATATATATATACAGTATATATATATATATATATGTATATATATTTATATAACAAACTTTTAATTCTTGCTTCAAACTTGTGACAACTTTGCCCCACCAAAGTTAGAACGTGACATATTGAGACCAGAATAACCTTTTGTTTCATACATTGGTTTATAATCTAACTAGAGTCTCTTTTCACCTCTAACTTTGCTCATCGAGATTGATCCTCCGAGGACAGTTGCTCATCGAGATTGATCCTCTGTATCTTAAAAGTCTGTAACAACTCTCACTTATGTATTTTTTTAAAGATTTCTTTCTTTAAAAATTAAATAAAATGGATAAAAAGTCTGTGTATTTAGACAATGGAAGTGAATTAGTAAGTTGCTTAAAATGTAATATTTATCTAAATCATGAAAATTTAATTTTGACTTTAGTGTCCCTTTAACTGTATTGTTTTTTCATATATACATGAAAGAAAAGAGTAATCTGTATTTTTGCAAAAGATGTGTAAACAATACATTTTTTGGAAACATTAAAAAAGCGTTAATTGGTTGTAAAATTTACATTGTTTTGCAGTCAAGGCATTTATCACTTGAAAAGCCAGATGAGTATGATACAATCAGTCCACTTAAGTCATATTTTATCATAAATAAGAATCCATATTCCACTCTACATTTTATAAAATATCTAAACTTTGTAATTTAAATTTGGGTTTTTTGATCTAATCTTTTATGTAGAAATTGCTTTCTCTAGCTTTTGACAATTCCATAATGCTGTAAATCAAAAAACTAGAGACAAGAAGGAAATGCTTCTGTATATTTAATATACTTTTATAGTTTCTTCTTTTTTTTTTTTGCAATGGAAATTTTCTGCTACAAAATGATTAAGTAACGTCCCCAAATACTTACAGCAGCCCTGCAGGCATCAAAGAGAAAAAGTTACATCTAATGTATTCTGTTCATGCCGAGCCAAGGTGAAATGAAAATTAAAGGATACGAATGACACAAAACTAGATGATAAGCCAACAGAGACTAATACAGTGAGAATTTATATTAAGGTATTACTAGAGTTGTCTATTTTACATTACGTTGTTTCATTGACTTACATTTGATTTCTAAACATAATTCTCAATAGGGTATTAAACAATTATTGCTTCATAACCATAAAAAATACATGCTCTGTATTTAAAGACCTACTGAACTTTTTTTTTCTGGAATAAATTCCTAACATTACATGATCACATAGAAGAACAACTAACAAAAGAGTCAAGGTAAAATGTTCTCTATGATTAGCAGGCAATACAGCCAATCAAAGTAGCCTACTGACCCCTGCATAGAGAGACAGCAGAGATTTTTTTTTTTACTTCTCCTTTAAAACTGGTCTTTCTTCTGATTGATGATTTGTGCATGCACTATAAGGTAGGTTACCTGCCACACCAAAGAAAACATTATATCTCAGTGGCTGTGTGTTTTTATTAACTGTTTATTTCTGCAACTGCAGTGATGATTCTGTAGCAAGAATTATATTAAAAAATATAAATGAAGTATTGTCCCAAGGATATGTAACTCTAAAAAATATAACACTTTATTGTATTCATTAAAACAGCATACAAAATATAATAAAAGGGGCTTTGTTTGTTTTGCTGTGTAGCAGGTGAAGCTATTTATGAACTGATTTTTGTTTCCCACTATTTTGAACACTCACGGCTCCTTATACACCACACTACAAGCGTTAATGTGTTTCTTTATTACAAGAATTATATTCCCCTTATGCTTTGAAGACCAATTGTGGCTGCTTGTTTTTTTAGTAAGCAAAACACACACACACACACATATATATATATATATATATATATATATATATATATATATATATATATATATATATATATATATATATATATATAAATATATATAAAGATCTTTAGGTACACAAGCACTCGCACCAAAATGGTCAGGTAGGCACCAGGGTGCAAAGTAGGAATAATAGTTTAGCAGGAAATAAGCACTCTCTGGTTTTGTAAAACAAATAGTATATTTTACTAGTGTGACGTTTCGCGGTATGAAGGGGTGAATACCTCGAAACATTACGCTAGTAAAATAAACTATTTGTTTTTCAAAACCAGAGAGTGCTTATTTCCTGCTAAACTATAAATATATATACATATATACAGATTGATATATAACATATATATATATATATATATATATATATATATATATATATATATATATATATATATATATATATATATATATATATATATATATATATATATATATATATACAGGGAGTGCAGAATTATTAGGCAAGTTGTATTTTTGAGGATTAATTTTATTATTGAACAACAACCATGTTCTCAATGAACCCAAAAAACTCATTAATATCAAAGCTGAATAGTTTTGGAAGTAGTTTTTAGTTTGTTTTTAGTTATAGCTATTTTAGGGGGATATCTGTGTGTGCAGGTGACTATTACTGTGCATAATTATTAGGCAACTTAACAAAAAACAAATATATACCCATTTCAATTATTTATTTTTACCAGTGAAACCAATATAACATCTCAACATTCACAAATATACATTTCTGACATTCAAAAACAAAACAAAAACAAATCAGTGACCAATATAGCCTCCTTTCTTTGCAAGGACACTCAAAAGCCTGCCATCCATGGATTCTGTCAGTGTTTTGATCTGTTCACCATCAACATTGCGTGCAGCAGCAACCACAACCTCCCAGACACTGTTCAGAGAGGTGTACTGTTTTCCCTCCTTGTAAATCTCACATTTGATGATGGATCACAGGTTCTCAATGGGGTTCAGATCAGGTGAACAAGGAGGCCATGTCATTAGATTTTCTTCTTTTATACCCTTTCTTGCCAGCCACGCTGTGGAGTACTTGGACGCGTGTGATGGAGCATTGTCCTGCATGAAAATCATGTTTTTCTTGAAGGATGCAGACTTCTGCCTGTACCATTACTTGAAGAAGGTGTGTTCCAGAAACTGGCAGTAGGACTGGGAGTTGAGCTTGACTCCATCCTCAACCCGAAAAGGCCCCAGAAGCTCATCTTTGATGATACCAGCCCAAACCAGTACTCCACCTCCACCTTGCTGGCGTCTGAGTCGGACTGGAGCTCTCTGCCCTTTACCAATCCAGCCACGGGCCCATCCATCTGGCCCATCAAGACTCACTCTCATTTCATCAGTCCATAAAACCTTAGAAAAATCAGTCTTGAGATATTTCTTGGCCCAGTCTTGACGTTTCAGCTTGTGTGTCTTGTTCAGTGGTGGTCGTCTTTCAGCCTTTCTTACCTTTGCCATGTCTCTGAGTATTGCACACCTTGTGCTTTTGGGCACTCCAGTGATGTTGCAGCTCTGTAATATGGCTAAACTGGTGGCAAGTGGCATCATGGCAGCTGCACGCTTGACTTTTCTCAGTTCATGGGCAGTTATTTTGCGCCTTGGTTTTTCCACACGCTTCTTGCGACCCTGCGAGAGAGGTAAATAAAAATAAGAAAAAGAGAGGAGCCACTGATGGTATATAGAATAAAACTGCTCACCTGCATCAACCTCAAACTAGTTAGGTATGTGTTGCACATGGAGGGGAAATGTTTCCCTATCTGTGGTACAGATGAAAACCAGTCTGTGGGTGTTTTTTCCTTATCTTTATTTTCACTGCATCCACCTCTTTGAGTATGGAAGGGAACTTTCTTTCTTTTATTAATCTCCAAAAAATAAATACCATAACAGAAGTAATTAAAATATGTAGCAAAAAACTATTATACACTCATTTAAAAGTCCACAATCAAAACCTATGGATAAATGTCCTTGGAATCAAATATTTACAGGTGCCAGAGAATCAAGTCCTTTTGATCCTTCTTTGGGTTATTTTGTGTAGTGAGGGAGATTCCACCAGCCCTTCTTAGCAAACTTTGTTGAAGCAGCTTCTACAGACCGATCATAGTGGCGGTGTTGCTGGTCCGGAGGTGAAGTGTCTTGTCAGCATATCCCTTACGTGTTTTGTGAATTCCTTTCACTTCATCACTCCTATTTATGCTTGATTCTGGGCACATCCTGTCAATACTTTAAACCATTCTGCTGCTTGTTTTAGTTTCCATAAAAAAATGACCTAATCATTGATTTTGGAAATTTGATTTTTAAAGTTTGAATAGTTTATTAATTGGCTTGAAATATGAAATGCATACAAATCAATGTATTGGGTTCATTTTTGCAAGTTTTATTCTGTGTTTTGAGAGGGGCCTCAAATGTTTGCCTGGCCTAATGTCTCACTAAGTCTAGAGCCAACTCTGCAGATTGTTGTAATGTTGCTTTTGTTGCCATGTGTGAAAAACTAAAGTACACTCTTACTACTTTCAAAGGAATTAAGAGGCTAAGTAGCAGCCAGGTGCTGCTAATCAAATGCCCTTGATTAATTGATCATCAGCAAGTGTGACCACCTTTATAAAAGCTGAAGTTTTAGCAGTTTGCAGGTCTGGAGCATTCAGGTTTGTGTTTACACAATGCCAATGAGGAAAGACATCAGCAATGATCTTAGAGAAGCAATTGTTGCTGCCCATCAATCTGGGAATGGTTATAAGGCCATTTCCAAACAATTGAAAGGGACACTAAACCCAAATTTTTTTCTTACGTGATTCAGATAGAGCATGTAATTTTAAGCAACTTTCTAATTTACTCCTATTATCAATTTTTCTTCGTTCTCTTGCTATCTTTATTTGAAAAATAAGGCATCTAAGCTATTCTTTTTGGTTCAGCACTTGTTTATTGGTGGGTGAATTTATCCACCAATCAGCAAGAACAACCCAGGTTGTTCACCAAAAATGGGCCAGCATCTAAACTTACATTCTTGCTTTTCAAATAAAGATACCAAGAGAATGAAGAAAATGTGATAATAGAAGTAAATTAGAAATTTGCTTAAAGTTGCATGCTTTATCTGATTCACGAAAGAAAAAATTTGGGTTCAGTGTCCCTTTAAAGTCCATCATTCTACAGTGAGAACGATTATTTACAAGTGGAAAACATTTAAGATAGTTGCCAATCTTCCCAGGAGTGGACATCCCAGAAAATTCACCCCCAGGTCAGACCGTGCAATGTTAAGAGAAATTGCAAAAAAAAACAAATTACATTTCAGACTCTACAGGCCTCAGTTAGCATGTTAAATGTTAAAGTTCATAACAGTACAATTAGCAAAAGACTGAACAAGTATGGTTTGTATGGAAGGGTTGCCAGTAGAAAATGTCAACACGGCTTAGGTTTGCATAGTTGCATCTTAAGATACAAAAAAGACTTCTGGAACAATGTCCTTTGGACAGTCAAGACCAATTGGGAGATGTTTAGACATATTGCACAGCACCATAGTCAGGGGCGGAACTATCAGTGGTGCAGAGATCGCAGTTGCGACCGGGCCCGGCAGGTCCAACCCTGGGGGGGGGGGCCTCAGCAGAACAAAACTTTTTTTTAAACTTTTTTTTTTTTTTTTGCCAACAAATTGTTTTTCCAACAAATTGTTTTTTCAGTATTTTTTTTCAGTGACTGCGTGCCTGCATAATTGTAACAGTTTTAAATCAGAGCGTTGCCGCAGGTTACCATGGCAACGCTCTGAAACATTTGCTGACTGAGCGGGAAAGAAGGAGGCTGCGACTCTGCGAGGCAGGAGATGTCAGAATGCAGCCAGTAACCCAGAGTACAGGTCAGCTGCTTGTTCTGTTGTGGCCCGTGTTAAAAGTAATTTTTCTCCTTAGCTGTGGTAGCTGTAGATTCTCCTCTCAAACTGTCTAACTCCCCTGTCAAACGGAGCCATTAAGACAGCAGTGGGGGTTGGGCTGATCATGCCTGATAGCATAGAGATTAGAGAAGTCAACGAAGAAAGGTTTGTAACCCTTTATTTGCAACTTGTAGTGTTTTTAGGCTGCTGGTTTTATGGCTCTCACACACACTTGACTTGATATATTACCATGACGTTCAAGGAACGAATACAAAGGAATGTTATGTTAACATTTTATGACTAGCACAACCTCTCCCAGCAAAGCAGTGCTGTCAATTAATTTGAAGAGGTTTACTATTTAATTGATTGATGAGAATGATGCTCTTTGCCGCGCTCATTCTAGTTAGTCACCAGAGAGGAGTTACTTTGACAGTCGTGGGGGCCTAACAGTAAGCATCTGCTGCTAGTCTGATAAGGACCCAGTTCTTTGCTAAAGTTCTTCCCTTTGCTTTAATCTCTATGGTCTGGTTCCTGAATTGTCAGGGAACTGGTTCTCTACTAAAGTGCAGCTCTACAGTATTTCCCAAGGTCCCTGTAGTGTCAGTCTGGCAGGGACCATTTTTTTTTCCTAGGGGTATTGGAGTGGGATAATCCAGGGGTGACTGGGCTGAGGGACAATTGCTGGGTGTATGTGACCCCACCAACAGTTTTCATCCTAGCACTGCTGGAATATTTAATACTTGCAGCTTCTCAGATACAACTACATGGTCTGCACCTACTTAAGTGCAGACCCTTCCCTCCCCCCTCTCTCTGCCCCTGACAGTTTATTTGAGATAAACACTGCACAGTTCAGTCCACATAAATCAATAAACAAAGTTAAGAGGGGTAAGAAGCTAGTGCACTAAGTATGCTTTGTTTGTTTGTTGTTAAGAGGAAACTGTTACTGCAAAAAAAAAAAAAAAAGCTTTTCAACATTATTTACTATTTGAGGGATGTCTTGCTTATTTTCATTTCACTAAACATGTATATTTTTTTGTCAATTTTTTTTTATTTCAGGGAATAATACAGGTCCCTGGTGCTGCTGTTCTGAATTGATGTATTTATATTTTAAATGTACTTGTGCAGTTTACGTCCAATCTCCAGTGTTAGTTTAGTGAAGAGTGGTGTAAAATAAAATTGCTGGTGTGTGTTTGTAACTGTATGTGTGAAAGTGTGTGTATGTGGCATTATCTGTATGTGAGGCAGTCTGTGTATGTCTGACTAAATAATGTCTGCGTGACAGTGTGTGTAACTGTGTATGTGGCACTATCTGTATGTGAGGCAGTCTGTGTATGTCTGACTAAATGTCTGTGTGACAGTGTGTGTAACTGTGTATGTGGCACTATCTGTATGTGAGGCAGTCTGTGTATGTCTGACTAAATGTCTGCGTGACAGTGTGTGTAACTGTGTATGTGGCACTGTCTGTATGTGAGGCAGTCTGTGTATGTCTGACTAAATAATGTCTGCGTGACAGTGTGCGTAACTGTGTATGTGGCACTATCTGTATGTGAGGCAGTCTGTGTATGTCTGACTAAATGTCTGTGTGACAGTGTGTGTAACTGTGTATGTGGCACTATCTGTATGTGAGGCAGTCTGTGTATGTCTGACTAAATGTCTGTGTGACAGTGTGTGTAACTGTGTATGTGGCACTATCTGTATGTGAGTCAGTCTGTGTATGTCTGACTAAATAATGTCTGCGTGACAGTGTGCGTAACTGTGTATGTGGCACTATCTGTATGTGAGGCAGTCTGTGTATGTCTGACTAAATGTCTGTGTGACAGTGTGTGTAACTGTGTATGTGGCACTATCTGTATGTGAGGCAGTCTGTGTATGTCTGACTAAATGTCTGTGTGACAGTGTGTGTAACTGTGTATGTGGCACTATCTGTATGTGAGGCAGTCTGTGTAAGTCTGACTAAATGTCTGTGTAACATGTGCTTGTCTGTATGTACAGGACCGTCTTTAACACAGGGCAAAAGGGGCAGCTGCCCTGGGCCCAGTCTCTGTTGAGGGGCCCAAGAGTCCTAAAAAAAAAAAAAAATTTTTTTTTTTTTAATGGTTCATACCAGACTGCTGATGTGACATGGGGAACACACACATTCAGTCCTAATACTGTCACAGTCAAAAGTACTCTGCTTATATTTTTTTTAAAAACTGTGCCAGACCGTGCCGGTGTCATGTGACATGCCAAGCTAGTGCCATGTGCTGTTTTAGATGTGCACTGCGCAGCACTGAATGCAAAGCCCTAACTCGGCATCCAGCCATTTCCCACTGCATCAGAAAAGGTCTTACTGGGGTTACCACTGTTACCAGGTAACTGCTCTGGTGGTGGGGATTGTTTATGGGTAGGGCTGACTGTAGACGCATGCAGCAGAAAGCTGGAGCGGCAGGCACATGAGGATTTGAGCATCTGTGCAGCTGCATACACTGCTCTCTTCAGTCTTGAGGCTGTATGACTCATCTCACACTGTATCCATGCAGCCTTGGACAGACAGCATCATGTCTACTGGTCCCCTTAGCCCTGCTCTTTCTGCTGTGGCCCTAAGATCAACTAGCTGAAGTTTCTTAGGGGAATAGTGCTTTGTAGAAAGGTGTCAGTGTTTAGAATAAGTGAGTGCACACACGCCCCTCCCCATGCAGCATTGTCTAGTTCAGGGTGAGAGGGAACTTGTTCCTAGCAAAGAAGCTACATGTGCTGGTGTGGCTGATGTATAGCGTAATGCTGATACTTCACACATTAATGTAAGGTTTATTTTTATAGTTTTTATTTTCTCTCTGTCTCAGATTTTACAGCTTCCCATAGTAGTTCTGCTGTTCCAGTCAGTAAACTTATATTTGTCTGCACCTCAATGCTTCCTCCTTGACCTTGCTTTGCTCCTGTTGGCTGCCCTAAATCTCTTTAACCAGCTAACCTCACACCAGAATCACATTCAAAAGAATCTTAAATGAATCCACAGTGGAGGAATTTATATATTTATTTACTTATTAGTTCTGCTTAGGTCCAGTTTCACATATTGCAATTTTTAATTTTTTTTTTTTTTTTAAATGATTAGCCCAGTGGTGGATGATCCACCGCTGGGCTAATAATAAAAAAAAAATGGATTTAGTTGTTTTTTGGGATGTTGGGGTGGAGAGCGAAATTGCACGGGGTGGGGGAGGGGGGGCAAGAAAATTTTTGCCCAGGGTCCAATCAATATTAAAGACGGCCCTGTGTATGTACGAGTTACTGTCAGCATGTCTGTGTAGTGTGTGAGAGACTATCAGCAGACATCAGTGTGACCAAATTGAGAGATTGTGTATTACTGTGTGTGTACATCTGACAGCTTGATTAGCTACATGTGTATAACAGGGGTTAGTCTTTCTGTTTTACCCATTGGTGTTTATGTGTGTGTGTGTGTGTATGTATGTATGTGACTGTGTGTGTATTTATGCATGCATGTATGTGTATGTATATTTTGTGGAACCACCAAATTACAGACCTTGTTATTACCGCAGGAAGGGGGGGGGGGGGGGTCAGGCCAGCCACCTCACTGGCACATTACAGACTGTGTCACTAACTCACTTTTATACAGTACTGGTGGGTAAAACAGTGTCAATATATACAGTAATAGGGGGTCAGACCATCTCGCAGACTGTGGGCACAGGATACCTCATTTTGCAGACATGTAATCTGAATCACATTTTTTTTTCTGGGTTAAAAAAAAAAAATGTATCAAATTCTCATTTTTTTTTGGGTGGGGTAGGGGGGTGGGGGGCCCTTCTTAGATTCTTGCACCTGGGACCTGTGTTTTCTAGTTACGCCTCTGACCATAGTATAATAATATGAATTTTAAGTAGTGTGTTCACTTTAATAAGGTTTTATTTGTATTTTTTTCAATTTTTTCTTTAGGTAAAAGATGGATTTTTCTGGATATTAATTTGTCATTTTAGACTGTCCACTGCTTTACAGTTTTACGTAACTGAATTTCTTCATCTTTAAAATGTTAAACATAATAGAGTTAAGAAAAAATTATAACTTCATGGCTACTGTCTTCTATACCATATTAATCTCAGGAAAAAAAAAATATTAATCCTAAAAAAAAAATACACATGCAAAAAATATATATATATATTTTTAGAAAAACACTACAATACTTAAAGGGACATTCTACTCCAAAATGTGTCATTTAAAGAGAATAAGAATAAGACAGAGAATAAGAATAATATTTTGATTGTGCACCTCCGGAGATAATATATATGCACAACATATCAAAGGTGGAATAGATAGAATGAAACAACTGTATAATAGGCCAAAATATATAGACATATGACCAGATATAATGTCAATCGGAATGTATAAAACTTACTAAGATGATAGATAAATCGAATATATATGAAAATTGAAAGAATGCAATTAGTGTAAAATAAAAGAATAAATATGTATATATATTGACTAAATGTGATAATCAGTGATTAATAAATAATAAATAAATAGTGTTAATCAATTATGTTAAATAGTAAAGACAACAACTCTAAGAGCATGTAAGTAATATAAGAAAGGATAAGAGGGGTTAGAGAGAATAAACACATAAGAGGCGTGTATATGTATGTGTATGTCAACATATCATCATGTGATCAGTGATAAGAAGAAATATCCTGGTCAGACCAAAATAACTTGATATGACCGTATGTAATGGAAATGAATCCTAATAGTGAGATCAAGAAATCTAAAAAAGGAACAAGAGGTAATGTAATACTAAGGAAACTTATTATAATGACAGGTGATATGAAAAAATGTGACTCCAAAGTTATCCAAACAATATATATATATATATATATATATATATATATATATATACTAATTATTGGACCAAAATGCTAAACTAAAGCCAATAAATGTTATAATACTACAGTATATGTGATAAATTAAAGTGATAATAATAAGTGATCAAAAAGCATCTAAATCCATATTCAAGTTGAGTCCAAAGGGTTTTCAGCTTATAAATCCAATATGTCTCCCTTTGCCTAAACCTGTTATATTGATTATATAAATATGACTGAGGAATAGTCTCTATAGGGCAAATGGAAAAAATGTTCAAATTGCCATTATGGGTCATATGGCAATGTTTAGGTACACTATGATATTTAAAGTTATTCTTCATGTTTCTGTAATGTTCATTCCATCTATTCCTAACTAGTCTACAGGTATTTATAAAATAAACTACAAAAGTGCTAGTACATGTAAGGTGTTGGGAAATACAGTAGGTTGTATTAGTGGTGTATGATGAAAATTGGTTGCAACCCGGGCTGATATATTTACACATATTGCAGTTTCTTAGATGACACTTAAAGATCCCCCTAGTAACAGTTAATCTACTAGATGTCAATGTTTAATCATTATTCCTTGTATGGTTAGTATCAGTAGTAGCCATTCCCTTCTTAATTTTGTTTTTATCCTTGTTTACAACTATTTTACTGGGTCCAAGTAAGTAGGTGCTAGTCTAAAGACACATCTTGGTGTGGTATTCAAATATTTGCGTTATATTGGATCCCTGAGTAGCAATCACCAGTGTTTTCTCATGATATTTTTTATGATTCACATTATATTGGGTTACAAACATTGGCCCTTCCTGATGATTCCCATTGGGTATCCTATGTTTATTGGGCAGAAAATATGACTGTCTGTCATCGGTTTTTGCACGCTCATATCCAGCTTCCATAATTTGTCTGGGATCTTTTTCTAGGATTTTTTCTTTAAGAACTATGCTTTGTGATTCATAATCTTCTAGTTAGCTACAATTCCTACGTATCCTTTTACATTGTCCGTAGGGATAAAATGATTGCTTGTGTAATCTAAATAGCTATTGCAGTCTTAAAATGAGTAGTGGACTTAATCTTTTTCTCAGCAGAGAATGATAAACATAGATCTAAAAAGACTATAGATTCTCTTTCTATATTACTAGAGAAAGTAAGCCGCATATCATTGGAGTTTAGATGTTCCACAAATAAATGTGCAGAGGGTATTTCCCCTTTCCATAAGAACAACAAATCATTTATTTACCTGCCATAGTAGACCAGGTTCACCCAAAATGCCAACCCATAGATGTAAATACGTTCAAATGGGCCCATATATAAATTGGCAAAACTCGGAGCGAACCTGGTCCCCATGGTAGTACCTCTCATCTGTAGATAAAAATCATCTTGGGACACAAAATAATCGTGCTGCAATATAAAAGCAATTAGCTGTAAGATGAATTCTCTCTGTAATTCAGGTATATACATATCATCAACAAGATATTCAGAAATGGCTTTTAAGCCCAACCTATGTGGAATATTGGAGTACAGAGCATGTACATTGCATGTGATCCTCAGGTAATCCTCATGTATGATGTAACCATGGAAGCACATACTTTTGCAAAAAATAGTCCACATAGGCTGACACATTGTCAGTTAGACTACCAATCCCTGCAATAATGGGTCTCCCATGGGGACACTGAGTGATTTTTGGGAGATGGTAGTAAAAGGCACAATTGGGCTTTATAGGTACTAAATAATCTTTTTTCTGATTTAGAAATGATCCCTTCTTGAAAACCAAAATGTATAATCCCCATTAATGTTTTTAGATATCTATCTGTCGGGTCTCAAGCCAATTTTTTGTAATAATTATTTTCATTAAGTATTTTATACGCCTCTATCAAATAATCTGACAAATCCTGCAGTATAATCCCACCCCCTTATCAGCCTGGCGTATCACCAGACTGGAGTTGTTTTTCAGGTTTTTAATAGCCATTTTTTCTTTTGTATTAAGATTGAACTTCTTATAAAGTGCACTCTTTGGCAGCCATTCAAAATTCTCCAAGATATATTCCCTAAACGGCTCTAGATGGGTATTGTTGCCCAGGGAAGGTGAAAAGTTCGATTTCGGTTTAAAATCAGTATGTATATAGTCTGATTGTGTAGGCCTGTGTATTTTTGTATGGCTCACTTTATAGGATAGGGTGTTGTTCTCTTAGCTATCTAGGAATCCATCATGCCATCCGATATCGGGTGGCGTTCGAAGATACTAGTACTTCCACAAAAAAATTTATGGGTATGTCTAATGTCCCCGGCTCGCATCATAAAGATGTGCTAATTTTGAGATATTTTTGTTACACTTTATTTGCAGTATGGTGTTTTGTTGAGATTGGTCACATGTTATTAAAGGGACACTGAACCCAAATTTTTTATTTTGTGATTCAGATAGAGCATAACATTTTAAGCAACTTTCTAATTTACTCCTATTATCAAATTTTCTTCATTCTCTTGGTATCTTTATTTGAAATGCAAGAATGTAAGTTTAGATGTCGGCCCATTTTTGGTGAACAACTTGGGTTGTTCTTGCTGATTGGTGGATAAATGCATCCATCAATAAAAAAGTGCTGTCCAGAGTCCTGAACCAAAATAAAAAGCCTAAGTGCCTTCTTTTTTAAATAAAGATAGGAAGAGAACGAAGAAAAATTGATAATAGGAGTAAATTAGAAAGTTTCTTAAACTTGCATGCTCTATCTGAATCACAAAAGAAAAAAATTGGGTTCAGTGTCCCTTTAATCACGCCCTCTCAAACGGATAGCCTATTATGTAGTCGTCCCCCCTGGCGTCACAATGGGTGTGTAATCTTGTGCATTTTTTTAATAGTCATTTGTTCTTTTAAATTAGCAGCTGATAGTTTGTTTGTATAGCCTGAGGAAACGGTGCTGTGACACAGAAAAACATGTTGCTGTATGGTTTTAACTGTGTTTTAATAAAACTTTTTTACTCTATCTTGCTGTTATGTACTTTACTCTTGAAAACGGTATTGGTGAAACCTTCCGGTGATCCATTGGTCTATTGATTGCCCTACATATCGGCTCTCCTTTGAATCCTGGGGTCGCCATATGAGGATTGTTCCTGCCGTGATGATGATTATGAGTCTGCCGGATGGCTCAGAGGATCCGGCCTGCCTGTTGAGCACGTATTAGTGCTTTTCCACATGTGAGTAGGTCTGATTACCCCCCTCACCCTTACACTGTGTATTGCTGATCTATACCAGGAGGCGCATTCTACGTTTTGTATTATAGTACTTTTGAATTGTCTGGTGGGACATTATAGAAGAGCGGTCTCGTTTTAGGTATTCCTCTATCAGCTGGAGAACACTCTCTTTTCCCTACCGGCCTTGGGAGAGATCTGGTGAATCACTGGACTTTGTCAGTTTGTACGTGTATGCACTTTAGACTTATATGTTGCCATTGATTGTATCACTTAATTTTATTTAAATTTTATCATTTTTTATTCTGATTTTATTCCCCTTCCCTTTGATACATTTTATATATATATATATATATATATATATATATATATATATATATATATATATATATATATTTATATATTCATCTTGTGATACACATTCTCTCTTTAGGTGGGCACCTCTTAGAGATATAGTTAAGGTCATAGGCCTAGATTTGGAGTTTGGCGTTAGCCGTGAAAACCAGCGTTAGAGGCTCCTAACGCTGGTTTTAGGCTACCTCCGGTATTTGGAGTCACTCAAAATAGGGTCTAACGCTCACTTTTCAGCCGCGACTTTTCCATACCGCAGATCCCCTTACGTCAATTGCATATCCTATCTTTTCAATGGGATTTTTCTAACTCCGGTATTTAGAGTCGTGTCTGAAGTGAGCGTTAGACATCTAACGACAAAACTCCAGCCGCAGGAAAAAAGTCTGTAGTTAAGAGCTTTCTGGGCTAACGCCGGTTCATAAAGCTCTTAACTACTGTACTCTAAAGTACACTAACACCCATAAACTACCTATGTACCCCTAAACCGAGGTCCCCCCACATCGCCGCCACTCGATTAAATTTTTTTAACCCCTAATCTGCCGACCGCCACATACGTTATACTTATGTACCCCTAATCTGCTGACCCTAACACCGCCGACCCCTATATTATATTTATTAACCCCTAACCTGCCCCCCACAACGTCGCAGCCAGCTACCTACAATAATTAACCCCTAATCTGCCGACCGCAAAGCGCCGCCACCTACGTTATACTTATGTACCCCTAATATGCTGCCCCTAACACCGCCGACCCCTATATTATATATATTAACCCCTAATCTGCCCCCATCAACGTCGCCTCCACCTGCCTACACTTATTAACCCCTAATCTGCCGACCGGACCGCACCGCTACTATAATAAAGTTATTAACCCCTAATCCGCCTCACTAACCCTATAATAAATAGTATTAACCCCTAATCTGCCCTCCCTAACATCGCCGACACCTAACTTCAATTATTAACCCCTAATCTGCCGACCGGAGCTCACCGCTATTCTAATAAATGTATTAACCCCTAAAGCTAAGTCTAACCCTAACACTAACACCCCACTAAGTTAAATATAATTTTAATCTAACGAAATTAATTAACTCTTATTAAATAAATTATTCCTATTTAAAGCTAAATACTTACCTGTAAAATAAATCCTAATATAGCTACAATATAAATTATAATTACATTGTAGCTATTTTAGGATTAATATTTATTTTACAGGCAACTTTGTAATTATTTTAACCAGGTACAATAGCTATTAAATAGTTAAGAACTATTTAATAGCTACCTAGTTAAAATAATTACAAAATTACCTGTAAAATAAATCCTAACCTAAGTTACAATTAAACCTACCACTACACTATCAATAAATAAATTAAATACAATACCTACAAATAACTACAATGAAATAAACTATCTAAAGTACAAAAAATAAAAAAAGAACTAAGTTACAAAAAATAAAAAAATATTTACAAACATAAGAAAAATATTACAACAATTTTAAACTAATTACACCTACTCTAAGCCCCCTAATAAAATAACAAAGCCCCCCAAAATAAAAAAATGCCCTACCCTATTCTAAATTACTAAAGTTCAAAGCTCTTTTACCTTACCAGCCCTGAACAGGGCCCTTTGCGGGGCATGCCCCAAGAAGTTCAGCTCTTTTGCCTGTAAAAAAAAAAACATACAATACCCCCCCAACATTACAACCCACCACCCACATACCCCTAATCTAACCCAAACCCCCCTTAAATAAACCTAACACTAAGCCCCTGAAGATCTTCCTACCTTGTCTTCACCCTGCCAGGTTCACTGATCGGTCCAGAAGAGCTCCTCCGATGTCCTGATCCAAGCCCAAGCGGGGGGCTGAAGAGGTCCATGATCCGGCTGAAGTCATCATCCAAGCGGGAGCTGAAGAGGTCCATGATCCGGCTGAAGTCTTCATCCAAGCGGGGCAGAAGAGGTCTTCCATCCGATTGAAGTCTTCATCCAAGCGGGATCTTCTATGGTCATCCATCCGGAGTGGAGCGGCAGGATCCTGAAGACCTCCGATGCGGAACATCCATCCTGGCCGACGACTGAACGACAAATGACGGTTCCTTTAAATGACGTCATCCAAGATGGCGTCCCTCGAATTCCGATTGGCTGATAGGATTCTATCAGCCAATCGGAATTAAGGTAGGAATATTCTGATTGGCTGATGGAATCAGCCAATCAGAATCAAGTTCAATCCGATTGGCTGATTGGATCAGCCAATCGGATTGAACTTGATTCTGATTGGCTGATGGAATCAGCCAATCAGAATATTCCTACCTTAATTCCGATTGGCTGATAGAATCCTATCAGCCAATCGGAATTCGAGGGACGCCATCTTGGATGACGTTATTTAAAGGAACCGTCATTCGTCGTTCAGTCGTCGGCCAGGATGGATGTTCCGCGTCGGAGGTCTTCAGGATCCTGCCGCTCCGCTCCGGATGGATGACCATAGAAGATCCCGCTTGGATGAAGACTTCAATCGTATGGAAGACCTCTTCTGCCCCGCTTGGATGAAGACTTCAGCCGGATCATGGACCTCTTCAGCTCCCGCTTGGATGATGACTTCAGCCGGATCATGGACCTCTTCAGCCCCTCGCTTGGGCTTGGATCAGGACATCGGAGGAGCTCTTCTGGACCGATCGGTGAACCTGGCAGGGTGAAGACAAGGTAGGAAGATCTTCAGGGGCTTAGTGTTAGGTTTATTTAAGGGGGGTTTGGGTTAGATTAGGGGTATGTGGGTGGTGGGTTTTAATGTTGGGGGGGGAGTATTGTATGTTTTTTTTTACAGGCAAAAGAGCTGAACTTCTTGGGGCATGCCCCGCAAAGGGCCCTGTTCAGGGCTGGTAAGGTAAAAGAGCTTTGAACTTTAGTAATTTAGAATAGGGTAGGGCATTTTTTTATTTTGGGGGGCTTTGTTATTTTATTAGGGGCTTAGAGTAGGTGTAATTAGTTTAAAATTGTTGTAATATTTTTTTTATGTTTGTAAATATTTTTTTATTTTTTGTAACTTAGTTCTTTTTTATTTTTTGTACTTTAGATAGTTTATTTCATTGTAGTTATTTGTAGGTATTGTATTTAATTTATTTATTGATAGTGTAGTGGTAGGTTTAATTGTAACTTAGGTTAGGATTTATTTTACAGGTAATTTTGTAATTATTTTAACTAGGTAACTATTAAATAGTTCTTAACTATTTAATAGCTATTGTACCTGGTTAAAATAATTACAAAGTTGCCTGTAAAATAAATATTAATCCTAAAATAGCTACAATGTAATTATAATTTATATTGTAGCTATATTAGGATTTATTTTACAGGTAAGTATTTAGCTTTAAATAGGAATAATTTATTTAATAAGAGTTAATTTATTTCGTTAGAATAAAATTATATTTAACTTAGGGGGGTGTTAGTGTTAGGGTTAGACTTAGCTTTAGGGGTTAATACATTTATTAGAATAGCGGTGAGCTCCGGTCGGCAGATTAGGGGTTAATGTTTGAAGTTAGGTGTCGGCGATGTTAGGGAGGGCAGATTAGGGGTTAATACTATTTATTATAGGGTTAGTGAGGCGGATTAGGGGTTAATAACTTTATAATAATAGCGGTGCGTTCCGGTCGGCAGATTAGGGGTTAATAAGTGTAGGCAGGTGGAGGCGACGTTGTGGGGGGCAGATTAGGGGTTAATAAATATAATATAGGGGTTGGCGGTGTTATGGGCAGCAGATTAGGGGTACATAAGGATAATGTAAGTAGCGGCGGTTTACGGAGCGGCAGATTAGGGGTTAAAAATAAAATGCAGGTGTCAGCGATAGCGGGGACGGCAGATTAGGGGTTAATAAGTGTAAGGTTAGGGGTGTTTAGACTCGGGGTACATGTTAGGGTGTTAGGTGCAGACTTAGGAGGTGTTTCCGCATAGCAAACAATGGGGCTGCGTTAAGAGCTGAACGCGGCTTTTTTGCAGGTGTTAGGGTTTTTTTCAGCTCAAACAGCCCCATTGTTTTCTATGGGGGAATCGTGCACGAGCACGTTTTTGAGGCTGGCCGCTTGCGTAAGCAACTCTGGTATTGAGAGTTGAAGCTGCGTTAAAAATGCTCTACGCTCCTTTTTTGGAGCCTAACGCAGCCTTTATGTGGACTCTCAATACCAGAGTTATTTTTATGGTGCGGCCAGAAAAAAGCCGGCGTTAGCTACGCGGGTCCTTACCGACAAAACTCCAAATCTAGGCCATAGTGTTTGCTGTGAACTGACATATCTGTTTTTATATTTTACTGAAGTTGCAATCCCTGCTGTTTCCTATGGTAGACACATCTACACTAGTCACACAAAGAGGCTCAGCCCACTTTTGATATAACGCCAGACCCATTAACTGCAAGACTGGTGAAGCCAAAAAAAGTAATTTCTTGTGGGTCTGACAATGTTTTGAATATCGGGGACATAGAAAGTAATAAGGCTCTCTAGGTTAGAGACTCTCACAGGGAGAGTAAAGTTCAAAGGAATACCTGGCAGTGATATCATTTCTCAGTTTGCAGCAAATATAAATTAAAGAAATAACATTTATCTACAGTTTAACATGGATTTGCTTCTAGTTTTGCATACATTAGGTTCTGTCAGTTAAGTATGTGTTTAGAGAATTTTGATAAAACTTCACCTGCATTCAGTTGCTGAGACAATGGGGCCTATTTATCAAGCCGTCAACCGCAAATACGCTGGAATTCCGCAGCGTAATTGTGGCGAGCCTGATTTCCCTTAGTTATCAAACCCTACAGACCGGCAAAAGTAGAATTTTGTGACGTAACATACGATCCGCCGGACTCAGTCCAACACAGATCGATTCTTATGTCATTATAGATGTTCCGAATGCAAATTCGACACAATCTGACTACTTTTGCTAGTTATCAATTTTCTACCAGGTACGCTCACCACTATTCCGCCCCAGCGTACCTGGTTTTCAATCCGCCACCCTGGAGGCGGCGGATGCCATAGGAATCAATGGGAGTCTGAAAGCAGCGAAAGCTTATGTTCGCTGCTGCCCGATATCCCATTGATTCCTATGGGAACGTTTACACCTAACAACATAATATGTACCCCGAATCTAAACACCCCTAATCTGCTGCCCCTACACCGCCGCCACCTACATTATACTTATTAACCCCTAATCTGTCCCCCCTACACCACCGCCACCTACATTATACTTATTAACCCCTAATCTGCCGCCCCTACACCGCAGCCACCTACATTATACTTATTAACCCCTAATCTGCCCCCCTACACCGCCGCCACCTACATTATACTTATTAACCCTTAATCTGCCACCCCCTACACCGCTTCCACTATATTAAATTTATTAACCCCTAAACCTAAGTCTAACCCTAACACCCACTAACTTAAATATAATTTAAATAAATCTAAATAAATATTCCTATCATTAAATAAATTATTCCTATTTAAAACTAAATACTTACCTATAAAATAAACCCTACGCTAGCTACAATATAACTAATAGTTACATTGTAGCTATCTTAGGGGTTTATTTTTATTTTACAGGCAAGTTTGTATTTAATAGAATAGTTATTAAATAGTTATTAACTATTTAATTACTACCTAGCTAAAATAAATACAAAAGTACCTGTAAAATAAAACCTAACTTAAGTTACAATTACACCTAACGCTACACTATAATTAAATAAATTCCCTAAACTAAATACAATTAGATAAAATTATCTAAAGTACAAAAACAAACAAACACTAAATTACAGAAAATAATAAACAAATTACAAGATTTTTTAAACTAATTACACCTAATCTAATCCCCCTAACAAAATAAAAAAGCCCCCCAAAATAAAAAAGCCCTACCCTACACTAAATTACAAATAGCCCTTAAAAGGGCCTTTTGCGGGGCATTGCCCCAAAGTAATCAGCTTTTACCTGTAAAAAAATATTACAATCCCCCCCAACATTAAAACCCACCACCCACACAACCAACCCTACTCTAAAACCCACCCAATACCCCATTAAAAAAACCTAACATTAACCCCTTGAAGATCACCTTACCGTGAGAAGTCTTCACCCAACCGGGCCGAAGTCCTCAACGAATCCGGCAAAAGTGGTCCTCCAGATGGGCAGAAGTGGTCCTCCAGATGGGCAGAAGTCTTCATCCAGATGGCATCTTCTATCTTCATCCATCCAGCGCGGAGTGGGTCCATCTTCAAGACATCCGACGCGGAGCATCCTCTTCTGGTGACGTCTTCTTGTTGAATGAAGGTACCTTTAAGTGACGTCATCCAAGTTGGCGTCCCTTCAATTCCGATTGGCTGATAGAATTCTATCAGCCAATCGGAATTAAGGTACAAAAAATCCTATTGGCTGATGCAATCAGCCAATAGGATTTAAGCTCAATCCTATTGGCTGATCCGATCAGCCAATAGGATTGAGCTCACATTCTATTGGCTGATTGGAACAGCCAATAGAATGCAAGCTCAATCCTATTGGCTGATTGGATCAGCCAATAGGAGTAAACTTAAATCCTATTGGCTGATTGCATCAGCCAATAGGATTTTTTCTACCTTAATTCCGATTGGCGGATAGAATTCTATCAGCCAATCAGAATTGAAGGGATGCCATCTTTTATGACGTCACTTAAAGGTACCTTCATTTAACAAGAAGACGTCATCAGAAGAGGATGCTCCGCGTTGGATGTCTTGAAGATGGACCCGCTCCGCGCCGGATGGATGAAGATAGAAGATGCCGTCTGGATGAAGACTTCTGCCCATCTGGAGGACCACTTCTGCCTGTCTGGAGGACCACTTCTGCCAGATTCGTTGAGGACTTTGGCCCGGTTGGGTGAAGACTTCTCACGGTAAGGTGATCTTCAAGGGGTTAGTGTTAGGTTTTTTAAGGGGGTATTGGGTGGGTTTTAGAGTAGGGTTGGTTGTTTGGGTGGTGGTTTTAATATTGGGGGGGTTTGTAATTTTTTTTACAGGTAAAAGAGCTGATTACTTTGGGGCAATGCCCCGCTAAAGGCCCTTTTCAGGGCTCTTTGTAATTTAGTGTAGGGAAGGGCTTTTTTTTATTTTGGGGGGCTTTTTTATTTTGTTAGGGGGATTAGATTAGGTGTAATTAGTTTAAAAATCTTGTAATTTGTTTATTATTTTCTGTAATTTAGTGTTTTGGTGTTTTTTGTACTTTAGATAATTTTATTTAATTGTATTTAGTTTAGGGAATTTATTTAATTATAGTGTAGTGTTAAGTGTAATTGTAACATAGAAACATAGAAACATAGAAACATAGAAACATAGATATTGACTGCAGATAAGAGCCATAGGCCCAGCAAGTCTGCCCGACCTTACCTAACAGTATAAACTTATCTAATTCGTAGGATAGCCTTATGCTTGTCCCATGCGTTTTTAAAGTCCCCCACAGTGTTTGTTGCTACTACCTCTTGAGGAAGTTTATTCCATAAATCAATCACTCTTTCTGTAAAGACGTGCTTCCTCAAATTACTCCTGAATCTACTACCCTTTAGCTTGAACTCATGACCCCTTGTTCTTGAATTTTCCATTTTATGTAAAATACCCACAGCCTCAGTTTTACTAAATCCTTTAATGTACTTGAAAGTTGCTATCATATCACCTCTTTCCCTTTTCTCCTCTAAGCTATACATATTTAGGTCATTGAGCCTATCCTGGTAAGTTTTATTTTTTAGACCATGTACCATTTTGGTAGCCCTCCTTTGCACAGATTCAAGTTTGTTAATATCCTTCTGAAGATATGGCCTCCAGAACTACACACAATACTCAAGATGAGGCCTAACTAATGATCTATAAAGTGGCATAAGAACCTTACTATTTCTGCTGCAAATACCTCTACCAATACATCCAAGCATTCTGTTAGCCTTACTCGCTGCATTACTACATTGTTTACTAAGTTTTAAATCATCTGAAATAATAATTCCCAAGTCCTGTTCCTCATCTGTAACAGTCAGTAGTGTCATTGAGTCTGTAATTAACACTTGGATTTTTCTTCCCTAAATGCATTATTTTACACTTTGCTGTGTTAAACTTTAGATCCCAGTCGTTTGTCCAATCCTCCAATTGTTGTATATCACTTCTCATTTTGTCTACCCCCCCTGGAACATCCACTCTGTTACAAATTTTTGTATCATCTGCAAAGAGACATACTTTCCCCTGTAGCCCTTTGCTGATATCGCAGATAAATAGGTTAAACAAAACAGGCCCCAGAACTGACCCCTGAGGAACACCAATAGTAACAGCCCCCTCTGCTGAATGAACTCCATTTACTAAGACACTTTGTTTTCTGTCCTTAAGCCAGCATTCCACCCAGTTCACAATTTTTGAATCTAGATCAAGGAGATACAGTTTGTGAATTAGTTTATTGTGTGGGACGGTGTCAAATGCTTTGCTGAAATCTAGATATGCTACATCAACTGACCCACCCTTGTCTAATACTTTTGTTACATAATCAAAGAAGTCAATTAGATTAGTCTGACATGATCTCCCTGAAGTAAAACCATGCTGATTTTGGTCCTCTAAATTGTTTGTCTTTATGTAAGTCATAATTCTTTCTTTTAAGAGGCTTAACATTAATTTCCCTACTACTGAAGTTAAACTAACTGGCCTGTAGTTGCCAGATTCTTCTCTACTGCCCTTTTAATGAAGAGGTATTACATTTGCTATTCTCCAATCATCTGGGACAGCTCCTGTTAATAGTGACTGATTAAACAGATCAGTTAATGGGACAGTTAGCACTGATCAAAGTTCTTTTAAAACCCTTGGATGAATATTATCAGGACCCACTGCCTTTTTAACATTTATTTTTGATAATGCTAACAAAACCTCATCCTCTGTAAAAAGATTACTCTTAAGCTTGTTTCTATTTTTCGTAGTATCCCTTAATGTAGAAAATGTATCTTCACAATCTTTTGTGAAAACAGAACAGAAGTAATCATTGAGACAGTCTGCAATCTGCTTATCTCCTTCTATTATTCTACCATCAACTGATTTCAATTTTACTATTCCTACCTTATTTTTTCTGCCTTCACTGATATATCTAAAGAATGTTTTGTCCCCATGTTTTACTGACTGTGCTATCTTCTCTTCTGCATGAGCATTAACCTTCCTAATAAACTGCTTAGTCTTTTTTTGTTGGAGTCTCCATAGTTTCAACCTAGGTTAGGTTTTTTTTACAGGTATAGTTGTATTTATTTTAACTAGGAAGTTATTAAATAGTTAATAACTATTTAAGAACTATTGTACCTAGTTAAAATAAATACAAACTTGCCTGTAAAATAAAAATAAACCCTAAGATAACTACAATGTAACTATTAGTTATATTGTAGCTTGCTTAGGGTTTATTTATAGGTAAGTATTTATTTTTAAATAGGAATAATTTATTTAATGTTAGGAATATTTATTTAGATTTATTTAAATTATATTTAAGTTAGTGGGTGTTAGGGTTAGACTTAGGTTTAGGAGTTAATAAATTTAATATAGTGGCAGCGGTGTAGGGGGTGGCAGATTAGGGGTTAATAAGTATAATGTAGGTGGCGGCGGTGTAGGGGGGGCAGATTGGGGGTTAATAAGTATAATGTAGGTGGCAGCGGTGTAGGGGCGGCAGATTAGGGGTTAATAAGTATAATGTATGTGGCGGTGGGCTCCGGGAGCGGCGGTTTAAGGGTTAAGCACTTTATTTAGTTGCGGCAGGGGTTTATGAGCGGCAGTTTAGGGGTTAATACATTTATTAGAGTTGTGGTGGGCTCCGGGAGCGGCGGTATAGGGGGTAAACAGTATAGTATAGTGTGGGTGTTTAGTGACAGGGTACCAATAAAGCTGTGAAAAAGCCGAAGAGCAGCGAGATCGATGACTGTTTGTTAACAACATTCCACTGCTCATCTCCCTGTACTTGGTGCGCGGCTTTTTGACAGCTTTTTTGGTAACTTTGGAGAACGTATTCAGGTCCGCGGCAGCAATGTTAGGCGATCTTAGGCGAGCGTATTGGTGCCGGCGAATGCAAGTAAGTTGACGGGTTGATAAATAGGGGCCAATGACTAGGTTAGAAGTTCAGACTCACCCAGAGAACTTTCCAGTCCAGCCTACTTTCTGACATTTTCTGACTTTTTCCACATATTAAAACTATAAAGGGCAATGGAATTTGTAAAGATACACAAAAACATGAAATAATCCTAATTTGTTAAACATAAACATTCAAAAGGTAATCATTTTTTAAAATCCTAAAAATGACTGTATACAACATCTAAATGCATTAAAATGCAAAACAGAAACACTAACTTTAATATAATACACATTAAATAACAAAATCTTAAATCTAAAGCAAATTTAAATGTTTCTCTCCTTCACATACAAAAATACAGCGCTTGAAGATAGTTTTTGAGAGTTTTAGAGAGTTGACCCCTTAGTTTTTTTTAGCAAAAATATGAATGTGTATTTTATTTGATTAAATTGATCAAAAGCTAAATTTGAAGGGTTTTACAAATCTAGAGCAGATCAGGCAGATACTCTTATACACACTCCATTATGTTTACCTATTGTTCTATGCTGTGGCAAATTGAAATAATATTCTGTATGCATTTTGCACTGTGTAGAAGGGACAGATAAATAACATCATACTTAAATGAACATGAAACTTAAAACTTTCATGAATCAGAAATTACATTTACTTTCTGACTCGCTGCTGCTTAACTCGTCCGCCACCTCTGATATGATCCACCACCGGATACGATCGATTGACACCCCCTGCTAGCGGCCGATTGGCCGCGAATGTGCAGGGGGCGGCATTGCACAAGCATTTCACTAGAAATGTTTGTGCAATGGTAAATGCTGACAGCACTTGCTGTCAGCCCCCACATTGATAAATCTACTTCCTAGTGTTCATAACACAATGGGCACCACCATGTTGTAACCCAGGTTTCCTTTTGTCCTGAGGCCAATCAAAGAAAGCTATAAATAATTCTCAACCATTGACTGTGGAATATATAGCATATAGCAGTGTTAACACTGAAGTCTGCATTTGCTATTTCACCAGAAAATGAAAAGACCATTTTCTCAGTTAATTTGCATGAAAAGTGGACAAAATAAATAATGAAAGTTTCTTTTAACTTCACATAATTAAACTTTGCGTAGTACAATTCCAAGGTGTTTATTGTCTCTTTATGCAGTATCCAGTGTGCACCACAGTATTTATACTGTGTATTTCTATTGGGAATAAAAATAGAACAATTTGCAATGCAAAATAAATAAAATGTTTATTATGCTCAAACATTTCTATGGATCAATTCATTGTAACTGGCCAGTATAGACCATTTATCATTTTTATTTTATTGGTGGTAATAATATTGAAATTGTAAAAGCTAGACACATCACGTCCTTGCAACATTAGGTGAATTATAAATGAAGATTATAAGAATATTATTATTTTGTGGTCGTTAAGGTAACCTAAAGTCAAACAAGTACCATATGTTTTCAGTCAAGCAAAGTTGTGATTATTATTCTTCACCTAGATTTATAGTTTTGCGGCCAAAGGGGTGCGTTAGCTACGTGTGTTTTTTTTTCCCCTGCACCTTTTAAATAACGCTGGTATTTAGAGTTCTCTGAAGGGCTGCGTTAGGCTCCAAAAAGGGAGCGTAGAGCATAATTTACCGCCACTTCAACTCTCAATACCAGCGTTGCTTACGGTAGCGGCCAGCTTGAAAAACGTGCTCGTGCACGATATCCCCACAATGGGGCAGTTTGAGCTGAAAAAAAACCTAACTCTTGTGTAAGGACCTTGCCCTTACCCAAGATGGCTGCTGTAGTAGTTGTATTGAGGAAGAGAAATGCCATCTGGGAAGGGGGAGGAGTTGTTAGTGCTGAGGAGATTTCTTAGGTGTTAAGAGAAGTGTGGAGCTTTGCACAGACTTTGAAATGGGGGAAGAAAGTTGCTGTTTCCAAGCTGAAAGAAGTTATTCAGACTAATGCATGGATTCCAGAGACAGTTCAGACATTGCTACATGTGGCTGCTGCAGACAGAAGTTGGAACCTTTTATTTGTACTGTGAGTGTCAGCCATTATCTGCTGTTTTAAGATCTCCATAACTTCATGCTAACTAAATGCAAGAGAAAAGATATACTAGTCATATCTGATGTGCTGCAGAGATGTATATTAAAGAGATAACCCACAGAATATTCTAGAAGTTATTCTGCCTAAACAGTTGCATAAATACACTAAATGGATTGCACAGCTGCATTACATAAGGAAGTAACTGAGTGTGATGTGCTGCAGAGTTGTTGTATATTAAAGAGATAACCAAGAGAATATTCTAGAAGTTATTCTGCCTAAACAGTTGCATAAATACACTAAATGGATTGCACAGCTGCATTACATAAGGAAGTAACTGAGTGTGATGTGCTGCAGAGTTGTTGTATGTTAAAGAGATAACCCAGAGAATATTCTAGAAGTTATTCTGCCTAAACAGTTTGCATAAATACACTAAATGGATTGCACAGCTGCATTACATAAGGAAGTAACTGAGTGTGATGTATATTAAAGAGTTAACCCAGAGAATATCCTATAAGTTATTCTGCTTGAATACAAATACACTGACTGGATTTATAAAGCTACATTACATAAGGGCATAAATGTGAGATTTCTGCAGCTGTTTGTAGTAAAAGAGTGACTGACTTTGCAGTATAAGGCAAGTGGATTGCTGAAATTCAGTAATAAGGTAGAGACTTATGCTACTCAGTATTTCTGAGGAGAAGTTTTCTTGAGCACTGCATTGATCACAAGCAGCGCTCTCTAGCTTCGTTCACAAGCAGCAAGGGATAATTACCTCAACTAAATTCTATTTAGTATATGAAATTGCATTGTACAGCACCACCTCAAAGTATTTTACAGCAACAGTTATGTTATTATTTCATGAGCTCATGAAGGACTTCTGAGTTAAAAAAAAGGTATACTGATGTCATAAGAAGATATTGTGATTAATATTATTATTTGTATTTGTTGCACTGTATGTTATTGGTTAAACACTTTATAATAATCAAAGCAACATTTTATTTGAAGATTTATTGTGTGGTTATTACTTGTTTTCTTTTTGTACTAAAATCTTATAGGACCCCACACCCTATTATTCTAGGGTGTCCCCTATAGGTGGAGGCACTGCGTCATACAGGCATCCCTTATATACCTGATTTCAACCCCCCCCCCCTCCTACTCCCACTCTGCGGAGGCTTAGTTCTCATACACGAAACAGGTAGACAGCATTACACTATCACCCACCTCAGGGAAGGTCAGGAAAGGGTGTTACAGATGGAGAAACTGCTGAGATCGAGAGGCGGGGCAAAATCAGAAGAGATGCATCTTTTAAAATTAGAAGAGGTGAGAGAGTGGGCAATGCAGAAAAAGGTACCAATTGAGCAGGCAGTGGCTGTGACTTGGATACCAGTAGGAACCAGTCAAGATAAACTATGTGAGTCACTCCAGAGAGCACTTCAACTAAGAGAGTACCCTAAGATAGTAGCATTCAAAAGAGTACCAGATGACACTTGGGGTAGCATATTAATAGACACCAACCAATGTTTCTTAGAAGTACCCAACCCCTCTGAGCTACAGCTACTAGGGCTACCTTCAGTCAGACTACCCCTCATTTATGCCATAAAATCAGAACTGCATATAGTCAAGGAAAATGAAGTTCAGGGTGTTAGAGGATCTCAAAATGAATCTAATATGGAGTCTAGTCTATCTGAAGTTCTGAAGATGTTGGCTACAAGCATCACAGACAGCTCACATACATACAGTTACTGGAAACTAAAGATATTTTCAGGAATTCTTCCTGTACCCTTAGGAGAGGAGGGTATTGCGGCATGGTGTGATCATGCTAACATGGTGCTGCAAGAATGGAGTTGCCCAGAGACAGTGAAGCGTGTCCGCCTCTTAGAAAGTGTTAGGCCACCAGCACAAGTATTGTTGCAACACCATAGAGAGGAACACCCTGAAGCTACTGCTGTAGAGTTAATCTCTTTCTTAAAGACCTTATATAGTCTATTTGAAGATCCAGAAGATCTCTTGTATAAGTTTCGGTTACTTAAGCAGTGAGAGACAGAGAAGATGTCTGACTTTCTATTAAGATTACATGAGCAGCTTGTATTATTGTTTCGAAAAGGGGTAGTGACCCGACAAGATATGAATAAACGGAGGCAAGATCAGTTCCTTTGTGGCATTATACCAGACCACCCAATAGCCATCTTTCTTAGAGCCCAATTGCACTCTCAAGCACCAAAAGAATTGGAGGCCCTTATGCCTATTATAAGGACTCAAGAAGAGGAAATGAGTTTCCACACTGTGCGTAAGTCTGGCGAAGCTTGCATAGGTAAAAGTGAGACTAAAAAAAAATTAGAAGACTCCAGAAATGCAGATTCTTTGTTGAAAGAGCTTATGGAGAATGGACTGCCTGACCAAGTAAAGGCTGAGTTGGAGAGAGCAAAACTACCTGTAAAACTCCAAAATACTACTCGACCAAAAGGGAGTTGTTTCACTTGTGGAGAGATAGGCCATTTCTCAAAGGATTGTCCCAGCAAAATACATTCATATGCTGGTGATTTTTTGGGAAGCCTTACAGTCCCTCAGAAGAAGGGAATGACTGATATTTCCTTTGATTTATCTGAAAATGATGTAGCTGGGCCAAGGGCTTTTATTGGAGTAAAAGTTTGTAACATTTCTACACAGGCGCTGTTGGAGACTGGATCTCAGTGCACCATAATCTATCATAGTTTTTATGATACTTACCTTAAACATCTTAAAATCAAGCCTCCCTCTCAAATTGATTTAAGAGGTGTGGGTGGAAATAGGTGTGCTGTTGATGGAGTTGTCACTGTAGTCATTAGTATAGTCCAGTTACATACTAGTATTATATACCCCATGAAAGTGAAGGCTTTAATCTGCCCAGAAACCTGCAAAGATTCCGAAGCCCCTATAATTCTAGGGACCAACACAAAATATGTGCAATCTTTGCTACGGAAATTCATGATGGAGGTTGGGGGGCAAGACATAGACAAGTCATTACACCCAACTTTACGTCAGGAGGTTGAAAAGATATCTTTGAGACAATATGCTGGTCAGTGCTACAAACGTTCTGCCGGAGTGACTTACATCTCCCCAGGAGGGATGAAAGAGTTAAAATGTTTGGTGGTGTACCCTGACGGCAGACCCAAAGAGGACTGTTTTATTCTTGAAACGCCAGATGAAGAAGCAACCAAGCACGGTTGGATTTTGGTACCTGAAATCTTACACAGAAGAAAGGATGGGCCTCCACCACAGTGGCTAAGTGTTAAGGTCCAAAATTTGGCTCCATACCCTGTTGGTATTGATTTTAATCAGACTTTGGGATATCTTTATCCAGTAGTAGACTCATCATTGGCTATTCGTAAATGTTTCTCTCTCTCAAAAACAGAAACAGAAAAACTACAATTTAACTGTGAAGGATTTACAATGCCTAAGGAGGCATGTGAGCGGTTGCAGAAGGCTATGAAGGCCCGTGCAGGAGTTTTTTCTGCTGCAGAAATGGATGTAGGACGTTCAAAACATGCTTCATACCATTCGCCTAACAGATTCTGCCCCTTTTAGGGAACACTCTAGGAGATTGCCTCCTCGTGATGTTGAGGATGTTCGTGCAGTTTTGGCTGAGATGGAAAAAGCTGGAATAATTGTTCCTTCTTGCAGTCCATGGGCTTCACCCATTGTAGTGGTTAGAAAGAAGAATGGGTCTATACGTTTGTGCATTGACTATCGGACTCTCAATCGAAGAACTATACCTGACCAATATGACCTACCTCGAATTGAAGAGATTTTACATTGTCTTAATGGCAGCCGCTGGTTCAGTGTTCTGGATCTGAGATCCGGCTATTTTCAGGTAGGGATGACTGAAGAAGACCAAGAGAAGACAGCTTTTATTTGTCCACTAGGATTCTATCAGTTTACACGGATGCCACAAGGGATCTGTGGAGCTCCAGCCACATTCCAAAGGCTAATGGAACGTACTGTGGGAGATATGAATGGACGTGAGTGTCTTGTCTATCTAGATGACCTTATTGTATTCGGTAGTACTTTGGAAGAACATGAGACAAGGTTGCTGAAAGTATTGGATCGTCTTCACGAAGAAGGCCTAAAGTTAAGTCCAGAGAAATGTAGATTTGGGCAATCATCTGTGACCTATGTAGGTCATGTGGTCTCAGCAGAAGGGGTGTCTACAGACCCTGCTAAGGTGGAAGCAGTAACCGCATGGCCACAGCCTAACAACATTGGTGAACTTCGATCATTTCTTGGATTTTGTGGATACTATCGAAGATTTGTGAAAGGATACTCCCAGTTAGCTCGACCCCTAAACGACTTGCTGAAACATAGTGAAGATGATCCTAAAAAGCCACTAAATGCAAAAACTCCTTTGGGAACTCGGTGGACATCAGAGTGCTCCAAAGCGTTTGAGAATTTAAAGAAAAATTTAACTGAGACACCTGTCTTGGCCTATGCAGATCCCGAGAAATCGTATGTGCTACATATAGATGCTAGTTATGTGGGTTTGGGGGCAGTTTTACACCAAGAGTACCCTGGAGGGTTGAGACCTGTTGTTTATCTAAGTAGGAGTTTGTCTAAGAGTGAACAAAATTATCCAGTCCACAAGCTAGAGTTCTTGGCTCTGAAATGGGCAGTAGTGGATAAACTCCACGATTACCTTTATGGAGTAGAATTTGAAGTTCGAACAGATAATAATCCACTTACCTACATCTTGACTACAGCAAAGTTGGATGCAACTGGTCATCGGTGGTTGGCTGCACTATCAAATTACACTTTTAAGTTACGTTACAAGCCAGGGCCTAAGAATATAGGGGCTGATGCAATGTCCCGACGACCAGGACTACCAGAACAAACAGGTGATTCTCAATGGGAAGAAATTCCTTCACTTGGTGTCAGAGCATTCTGCCAAACCAGTGTCTTCAAAGATGAAACCTCTGTTTTTTCAGATTTGAGAGCAGTAGATTCATTGGGATGTCATCCACAAGCTCTGCCTGTATATTATTGTAAACCATCTGTAGTGGAATTAGCCAGATGGTCTCGAATACCTCCTGAAGAATTAATAAATGCATAGGAACCAGATCCTTTAATTGGACTACTTCGAAAAGCTGTTCAAACTGATAGCCCACACTTATTGAAGAGAATTCCTAGGGAATGGTCTGGTCCACTAAATAGAGAGTGGGATAAGTTTCAAATTCAAGATGGACTTCTGTTTCGAGTAGTTAAATACCACAATCATCCAGATCAAAGACAATTGGTGTTACCTGCCAAACTAAGAAAACTTGTTCTGTCATCCTTGCATGATCAGCACGGACATCTTGGGATAGAAAAAAGTTTGGCCTCTTGCAGGATAGATGTTATTGGCCAAAGATGAGAGAGTATGTAGAAGACTACATTCATAAAAGTTTTAGATGTGTACAGAGGAAAACTCTTCCAACTCGAGCTGCCTCTATGGGTCATCTGAAAAGTGAAGGCCCCATGGATCTTGTTTGCATGGATTTTTTGTGCATTGAGCCAGATTCTCGTGGCATTGGAAATGTTCTTATTGTAACAGATCACTATACCCGTTATGCTCAAGCCTTCCCAATAAAGGACCAGAAGGCTAGTACAGTGGCTAGAGTTCTTTGGGAAAGGTTTTTCATTCATTATGGTCTTCCTAAGAAACTGCATTCTGATCAAGGTAGAGACTTTGAGAGTCGTCTCATTAAAGAAATGATGAATGTTTTGGGAATTAAGAAGACAAGAACTTCTCCCTATCATCCAGAAGGAGATGCTTTGCCTGAGAGGTTTAACAGAACTTTGCTAAATATGTTAGGGACCCTGCCAGAGTCTGAAAAGAGAACTTGGAGTCGTCAAGTAGAAGCACTAGTTCATGCCTACAACTGCACCCAACATGATTCCACAGGTTATTCACCATACTTCCTTATGTTTGGGAGAGAAGCGAGACTACCTATAGATCTCCAGTTAGGGGTGTCATCAGATGGAGTTTCTCATAAGAGTCACTATCAGTATGTCAGGCGATTGCAGGAGAGTTTACAAACAGCTTATAAGTTGGCTGAAGAAGCTACTGCTCGATTAAATGAGGCTAATAAACAACTATATGACAAGAGAATAAAACATCAGGATTTGCAACCATGAGACTGTGTCCTTTTATGGAATTTAGGGATACCAGGCAAGCACAAGTTAGCTCCTAGATGGAGGAATAGTATCTATAGAATAGTCAGACAATTGCCAGGTCTTCCAGTTTTTCAGATAGCAGATGAAAATGGTGTTGTGAAGACATGGCATCAGAATCATTTGTTGCCTATACCTCAATTCCAGCATGATGTTACATATCATGAGGACCAAGGCCCAAGCATGTCAATTAATAATGAATATAGTATCCCACTTGAAGACTCATCAATTCAATCGGACCCTGAAATGAGATCTCCATTGCAAAGAGAGACCTATAATGATGAGCATGCCTCCTCTGTTGCCCCAACCTCTGAACCTGATATGCCATCCTTCCCTAATAGTCCTATACCAGATAGGGAATCTCCAAACCCTATACATTATGATAGTAGAAGTCCCTATAGAGAGAAAAGACCAGCAAGAAAGAGACATCCCCCAAAGAAATTGACATATGATACACTAGGAAACCCTGGTTATAATGTTGAACCCTTGTTGCCTGCTCTAACATCTGCTGTACGATGTGTTTTGAAAGATGTATACCCTAACCATAATTTGACTCATGATGAATATGTGATTTTGTTAGCAGACTTGCTAAAGAAAATGTATTGATGTGTTGCTCTTGTACCCCTTGCTGGGGACAGCAAGTTTTTTTTTTGGGGGGGGAGTATGTAAGGACCTTGCCCTTACCCAAGATGGCTGCTGTAGTAGTTGTATTGAGGAAGAGAAATGCCATCTGGGAAGGGGGAGGAGTTGTTAGTGCTGAGGAGATTTCTTAGGTGTTAAGAGAAGTGTGGAGCTTTGCACAGACTTTGAAATGGGGGAAGAAAGTTGCTGTTTCCAAGCTGAAAGAAGTTATTCAGACTAATGCATGGATTCCAGAGACAGTTCAGACATTGCTACATGTGGCTGCTGCAGACAGAAGTTGGAACCTTTTATTTGTACTGTGAGTGTCAGCCATTATCTGCTGTTTTAAGATCTCCATAACTTCATGCTAACTAAATGCAAGAGAAAAGATATACTAGTCATATCTGATGTGCTGCAGAGATGTTTATTAAAGAGATAACCCAGAGAATATTCTAGAAGTTATTCTGCCTGAATACAAATACACTGACTGGATTTATAAAGCTACATTACATAAGGGCATAACTGTGAGATTTCTGCAGCTGTTTGTAGTAAAAGAGTGACTGACTTTGCAGTATAAGGCAAGTGGATTGCTGAAATTCAGTAATAAGGTAGAGACTTATGTTACTCAGTATTTCTGAGGAGAAGTTTTCTTGAGCACTGCATTGATCACAAGCAGCGCTCTCTAGCTTCGTTCACAAGCAGCAAGGGATAATTACCTCAACTAAATTCTATTTAGTATATGAAATTGCATTGTACAGCACCACCTCAAAGTATTTTACAGCAACAGTTATGTTATTATTTCATGAGCTCATGAAGGACTTCTGAGTTAAAAAAAGGTATACTGATGTCATAAGAAGATATGTTGATTAATATTATTATTTGTATTTGTTGCACTGTATGTTATTGGTTAAACACTTTATAATAATCAAAGCAACATTTTATTTGAAGATTTATTGTGTGGTTATTACTTGTTTTCTTTTTGTACTAAAATCTTATAGGACCCCACACCCTATTATTCTAGGGTGTCCCCTATAGGTGGAGGCACTGCGTCATACAGGCATCCCTTATATACCTGATTTCAACCCCCCCTCCTACTCCCACTCTGCAGAGGCTTAGTTCTCATACACGAAACAGGTAGACAGCATTACACTATCACCCACCTCAGGGAAGGTCAGGAAAGGGTGTTACACTTGAAAAAAAGCAGCGTTCAGTTCCTAACGCAGCCCCATTTTTTCCTATGGGGAAACAGTTTCTAAGTTTGCACCTAACACCCTAACATGAACCCCGAGTCTAAACACCCCTAACCTTATACTTATTAACCCCTAATCTGCTGCCCCCGCTATCGCTGACCCCTGCATATTATTATTAACCCCTAATCTTCCGCTCCGGACACCGCTGCAACCTACGTTATCCCTATCAACCCCTAATCTGCTGCCCCTAACACCGCCGACCCCTATATTATATTTATTAACCCCTAATCTGCCCCCTCAACGTTGCCGACACCTGCCTACACTTATTAACCCCTAATCTGCCGACCGGACCTCGCCGCCACTATAATAAATGTATTAACCCCTAAAGCTAAGTCTAACCCTAACCCTAACACCCCTCTAAGTTAAATATAATTTAAATCTAACTAAATAAATTATTTCTTATTAAATAAATTAATCCTATTTAAAGCTAAATACTTACCTGTAAAATAAACCTTAATATAGCTACAATATAACGAATAATTATATTGTAGCTATTTTAGAATTTATATTTATTTTACAGGCAACTTTGTATTTATTTTAACTAGGTACAATAGCTAATAAATAGTTATTTACTATTTAATAGCTACCTAGTTAAAATAATTACACAATTACCTGTAAAATAAATCCTAACCTAAGTTACAATTAAACCTAACACTACACTATCAATAAATTAATTAACTGAACTAACTACAATTACCTACAATTAAATCAACTAAACTAAATTACAAAAAAAACAAACACTAAATTACAAAAAATAAAAAAAGATTACAAGAATTTTAAACTAATTACACCTACTCTTTGCCGGAACAGCCAATAGAATGCAAGCTCAATCTGATTGGCTGATTGGATCAGCCAATCTGATTGAACTTGAATCTGATTGGTTGATTCAATCAGCCAATCAGATTTTTCCTACCTTAATTCCGATTGGCTGATAGAATCCTATCAGCCAATCGGAATTCGAGGGACGCCATCTTGGATGACGTCATTTAAAGGAACCTTCATTCGGACTTAGGACGTCGTTAGAAGAGGATGGATCCGTGCAGGCTGCTTCAAGATGGACCCGCTCCGCTCCGGATGGAAGAAGATAGAAGATTCCACCTGGATAGGATGAAGACTTCAGACCCTCTGGAGGACATCTTCTTGCCGGAAAGGATGAAGACTTCGGACCCTCTTCTGGACGGATCGGTGATACCCGGCTGGGTGAATACAAGGTAGGGAGATCTTCAGGGGCTTAGAGTTAGGTTTTTTAAGGGGGGTTTGGGTGGGTTAGATTAGGGGTATGTGGGTGGTGGGTTGTAATATTGGGGGGGTATTGTATGTTTTTTTTACAGGCAAAAGAGCTGATTTCTTTGTGGCATGCCCCGCAAAAAGCCCTTTTAAGGGCTGGTAAAGTAATAGAGCTGTTAACTTTTTATTTTAGAATAAGGTAGGGCATTTTTTTATTTTGGGGGGCTTTGTTATTTTTTTAGGGGCTTAGAGTAGGTGTAATTAGTTTAAATTTCTTGTAATCTTTTTTATTTTTTGTAATTTAGTGTTTGTTTGTTTTTGTAATTTAGTTTAGTTTATTTAATTGTAGATAATTGTAGTTAGTTTAGTTAATTCATTTATTGATAGTGTAGTGTTAGGTTTAATTGTAACTTAGGTTAGGATTTATTTTACAGGTAATTTTGTAATTATTTTAACTAGGTAGCTATTAAATAGTAAATAACTATTTAATAGCTATTGTACCTAGTTAAAAGAAATACAAAGTTACCTGTAAAATATAAATCCTAAAATAGCTACAATATAATTATTCATTATATTGCAGCTATTTTAGGATTTATTTTACAGGTAAGTATTTAGCTTTAAATAGGATTAATTTATTTAATAAGAAATAATTTATTTTGTTAGATTTAAATTATATTTAACTTAGGGGGATGTTAGTGTTAGGGTTAGATTTAGCTTTAGGGGTTAATACATTTATTAGAGTAGCGGCGAGGTCCGGTCAGCAGATTAGGGGTTAATAAGTGTAGGTAAAGTAGCGGTGATGTTGGGGGGGGCAGATTAGGGGTTAATAAATAGTATGTAGGTGTCGGCGATGTTAGGGGCAGCAGATTAGGGGTACATAGGGATAATGTATGTGGCGGCGGTGTGCGGTCGGCAGATTAGGGGTTAACAAAATTTATTAGAGTGGCGGCGATGTGGGGGGACCTCTGTTTAGGTAGTTTATGGGTGTTAGTGTACTTTAGAGCACAATAGTTAAGAGCTTTATGAGCCGGCGTTAGTCCATAAAGCTCTTAACTCCTGACTTTTTTCTGCGGCTGGAGTTTTGTCGTTAGAGTTCTAACACTCACTTCAGCCAAGACTCTAAATACCAGCGTTAGGAAGATCCCATTGAAAAGATAGGATACGCAATTGGCGTAAGGGGATCTGCGGTATGGAAAAGTTGCGGCTGGAAAGTGAGCGTTAGACCCTTTCCTGACTGACTCTAAATACCAGCATGCAGCCAAAACCAGCGTTAGGACCCCTTAACGCTGGTTTTGATGGCTAATGCAGAACTCTAAATCTAGGCACTTGTGTTTTGCATTTTTGCATTTTTGGTGTGTTTTGCTTTGATGTGAATAATCTCTTTAATGTGAAGAATATACAGTGGCTATAAAAAGTCTGCACAACATTATGAAATTACAGGTTTTTGAAATATAAAGACAGAAATAACAGCAATGTAAATTTCAAACTTTTTCCACCTGTAACATGACCTTCCAACAAACAAAACTACTGAGAGAAAAAAACTATTTAGTTATTTTTTAGTAACACTATATATATTTTTTCAAAACAGCCTGATTGCATAATTCTGCATACCCTTTCATAATGGGTGCTCTAGCTTGATTCAGAGTTAACGAATAACATTCTAAATCATGCCTATATGTAAATAGCATACACCTGTCATCAATGAAAGTTAGTCAAATTAAACCAAGGTTACATTTGCTTGAATGTTTGAGGTTGCATACTTCTGGGAGAGCTATGTTCCACAAATTAAACTACAACAGATAATCGTTGAAAGTGCCAATCAGGAGAGGGATATACAAAAGTATGGAAGGCACTGGATGTACCATGGAACACTGTCAAAACCATTGTTAATAAGTGGAGAACATGTGGCATCACAGAGACATTGCCAAGATCAGGACTAACCTCCAAAGGTTATTAAAGGCCAGGAGAAAAAAATATCATGAAGCCTACTAAAAGGCCTACAGAAACACTGAAGGAGCAACATGATTTTGTGGTTTACTGGTGAAACTCACAGGTAAAGCTTGTAAGAGTGTGCTGTCTTGCTGCTATTGTGTTCCAGCTCCTGATCGGCCCACCAGATCAGTGGCATGCAAAGCCAGTAAAGCTCCTCATCTAAGGAACATCATACTGACTTTGAGCATGGTGTTAACAGCTCTTGTCAAGATAGATGGAATAATGAATAGCTCCAAATATCAAGATATTTTGGCACAAAACCTGCTTGTCTCAGTCAGAAAGCTGAAGATGAAGAAGAATTTCACTTCCAACATGACAATGACCCAACAAGGAAGTTGACCAAGGCATGGTTTCAGAAAAAGAAAATCAAAGTCTTGGAAGGGCCCAGTTAGAGCCCAGACCTCAATCCCATCAAAAACATGTGGAATGAGCTAAAGAGAGCTGTCAACAGGTGATCCCCTTGGATTTAGAAGGAGCCAAAACTTTTTTTAGCAAAGAAGATTGTGGTAAAAAAAAGTCTAGTTGGGCAAAGTTAATCGAGAGAAAGGCCGACAGTGCAGATCAGGTCCGCCAGACCTCGCTGAATATGGCGAGCAATACGCTCACGTATTCAGCATTGCACCAGCAGCTCACAAGAGCTGCTGGTGCAACGCCACCCCCTGCAGACTCGCGGCCAATGGGCTGCCAGCAGGGGGGTGTCAATCAACCCGATCGTACTTGATCGGGTTGATTTCCAGCGATGTCTGTCCATCTGCTCAGAGCAGGCGGACAGGTTATGGAGCAGCGGTCTTTGTGACCGCTGCTTCATAACTTATGTTTCTGGCGAGTCTGAAGACTCACGAAACACGGCCCTTCAAGCTCCGTACGGAGCTTGATAAATATAAAATATGGTCCAAAGCCTGTAATATATACAAAAGGTGCTTCCACAAAGAATTAGTTTGGCAGGTTGTGCAATCATGGTGGTGTAGTTTTTTTTTTTGTAGTTTTTTTTTTTTTTTTTAACATTCCAAATAATTAACTATTAGTTTCCTCTGGATTTTTTTTTTTTTTTTTGGATTACCCCGTTACAGATAAGTCTGACACTTACATTGTTGTTATTTTTCTAAAAACCTGCAATTTTATAAGAGTGTGTAGACTTTTTATACCTACTGTTTCAATGTGCATGGGATGGTGAGAAGTAAAAGCAGGTTCATAGTGATGCCCAACATACAAGCAATACCATTTGGTCATTAAATTGTTTACCAGAGTAAATAGGCCATAGACATTCTAAGCAAGTGGCTAACCCCAAGTACAACAAGTTTTAAACGAAATACGTCTGTGTGATGAATGCAACATATGACAAATTCAAACTGCAGTGCTAAATTTAAACTGATCTCACAGTAGATTATTTGTTGATAGTATATTAATAATATACTTCACTTAAAATATGAATGAAAACATTCAACATGTATAAATAAATTGTAACTGAATTATAAAAATAATGTATGTTTTCAGTCTATGGATTACAATTTATTATACATTTGACATTACATTTAAGTGGTTATTTACTGCAGATACTATTGAGCAGCACGTTTATTGTTGATATATGGATTTAAAGTCACCAATTACACTTCCGTACTCAAAACATTCCTCAGAGAGCGATGTCTAAAATCTGACATTCTATTTATTTCTCACAAAAAGTACAATCTGTAAATGTTAAGTGTTCGCTTTGAGAAGGATAAAGAAATCTCTCTGGTGACCAATATCTCTGACTTGAAAAGTCACCTATAAGCATGAATATGCTGCATATAAATCGGAGTTTAAATTTATAACTGTTTGTGAATTTGTTTTAGCTACTAAATAATGTTAAATTAATTATTATTCATTAACATAATTCTTGCCTAATACATTTAATGCATGATACTATAAAAGAGTATTTCATGCTGACTCTCTATCCTTATTTACGTTGATTTGATTACATTTCTTTACATTTTATACACTATTTAATTTTTTTTAATAAATTTGTATCTATGTATCTTTGTATCTATATGTTAGTTGATGATATTGAATTTATCATCTACCTGGCATGTTGATATTGTTTTAAATTATGGTATGCATTTATTGTTGGTTTGCATTAAAGGGACACTGTACTCGAAATTTTCTATCACACATATTGTATAGCAGCTTTTAAACACATTAAAGTTGTCTGAATAAATATGAAAGAAACTAATATTAGTTAATTATGCAGGTACAACTAATGTTCATTGACTTAGTGGTCTCTAAGCATTAGCAGAAAATACCTATTAACCACTAGTTAGCATTAGTAGGAGGTGCCTGTTAGCCAATGAGAATTAGTACGAAGTATCTATTAACCAATAAGCATTAGTAGGAAGTACACAATTGATATAGCTGTATAAGTTTTAATTTAAATTTAAACAGCTTTTAAAAAAAGTTCCTCTCATATTTATAACTGAATTGTTTGAGTACAATGTTCTTCAGATATTGTGATTCATTTTCCTTTCTTGTTCTATTCATGTACATCTGGATCCTTTGCTTCATAAAAACAATTCTTGCAAATTTGAAAGAACACTTTCTGGGGTCATTTGCTACATAATCAGTCACTCAAGTCACCAAAGGAATATTGACTTATATGTTTTCAGTTTAACAATAAGAGACTGAAACATGCTCAGCAAATACATTTTAAAACTGAGGTTTTTAACCTATTGATTGAAATCAGAAACATCCACATGCTTAACAAAGTGCTCTTCCCATGTAGAACATTAATCAGCTCTAATCAAATGACTGAAATGCAGCATGGGACAGCTGTTTTATTCTGAAAGACTCTAATGGTAAAATCATCATCAGACCCACTGTGTTTGCAATCACCATAATTAATAAAAAAAATAATAACAAAGAACAAAAACCTGTACTACATCTTTCAGCTGACGAATTAAAATCACCATGGACATGTTTGCCTGGATGATTGAAAGCCCCTGCTCACATGTCATTGGCCTAGCGTGAAGGGGGCAGCATTGCACAAGCAGCTACGATCCTGAGTGGACATGTTCGCAGAAGCCAACCTTGTCCTTCCGGGGATTGATAATTAGTCTGTGGCTCTGTAATTTCATATCCTTTGAAGTAAAGTTTAATACGTGTGTCTCTGGATACTGCCCAGCAACTCCAACACCACCACTAATTCAAATTATAAAACTTTGGGGTCGATCACAATCTATTGGCTGGTTTGTTTTGGTTTTCAAGACCATTTGTCACTTATGGAATCTGATACAAAATGGCCTTTTTGACATATTTGCAAGTATTTCAAGATGCTTTGGAATAATTGTATTATGTTGTGCATGTGCAAGACACAGGCAACATTTTAGAGGTGTTTTTGTGCATATTGTCATTAAAGCTGTATGCATTGCTACTGTATAGTCCACCAGCAGTGGGCAGGTCACACATTTGCACATGTATTTAATACATGATATAGTGTACAGATGACAAGATCTATAGAAAAAGTGAGAAAACAGAATTCACAACAATCGTATTCTGACTTTTTTTTTTCTCATTCAGTCACACATTTTCATGATTGTCATATTCATTACTATCATCTTCATAAACAGGATTCTGTCCTTTGATATGATATAAGCATAAGGGATATGCAATCGGCAGTTTTGTACTGTTACGAATGGGGAAGATGGTGGCCACTAATGGCAGTCGGCTCTTTTCAGAGCCAGATTTATTCTTGTGAAAGCACACTAAGATCTAGATATACACATGTCTTAGCGTGTTGCACTTTCACAAGTAGAATTGCAGCTACCAAAAGAGCTGAATACCACTGGCAGCCACCATCTTCCCCGTACGTGACCTCACAAAACCACGGAACGCACATCCCTAATATGCATGAACAAGTGTATCCTGTTATGTGTTTCAATACTAATGTAGACAGATTTTATGATTCAGACAGAGCATACAATTTTAAACAAATTTATTATCTATAATCTATTATCTATTGTAGATTTTCCTTCATTCTCTTGGTATGGCAGCAATAGGCTACTGGGACGTAGCTGAATACATCAGGTGAGCCAATGATGAGAGGCTTATATGCGCAGCCACCAATCAGCAGATTGCTCCCATTAGTGCATTGCTGCTCCTGAACCTACCTAGGTATGCTGTTAAGCAAAGGATAACAAGAGAATAAAGCAAATTAGATAATATGTGTAAATTGGAAATTTATTTTGAGTTTTATGTCCCTTTAACTTAAAGTTTTGAAATACAAAAAAAAACTTTCGGCTAGATTTAGAGTTGGGCGGTAGCCGTCAAAACCAGCGTTAGTGGCTCCTAACGCTGGTTTTTACCGCCCTCTGGTATTTGGAGTCAGTCAGGAAAGGGTCTAACGCTCACTTTACAGCCGCGACTTTTCCATACCGCAGATCCCCCTACGCTATTTGCATATCCTATCTTTTCAATGGGATCTTTCTAACGCCGGTATTTAGAGTCGTGGCTGAAGTGAGCGTTAGAAATCTAACGACAAAACTCCAGCCGCAGAAAAAAGTCAGTATTTAAGAGCTTTCTGGGCTAACGCTGGTTTATAAAGCTCTTAACTACTGTGCTCTAAAGTACACTAACACCCATAAACTACCTATGTACCCCTAAACCGAGGTCCCCCAACATCGCCGCCACTCTATTAAATTTTTTAACCCCTAATCTGCCGCTCCGTACACAGCCGCCAGCTAAATTATCCCTATGTACCCCTAATCTGCTGCCCCTAATACCGCCGACACCTATATTATATTTATTAACCCCTAATCTGCCCCCCCAACGTCAACGCCACCTACCTACACTTATTAACCCCTAATCTGCCGAGCGGACCGCACCGCTACTATAATAAAGTTATTAACCCCTAATCCGCCTCACTCCCGCCTCAATAACCCTATAATAAATAGTATTAACCCCTAATCTGCCCTCCCTAACATCGCCAACACCTAACTTCAAGTATTAACCCCTAATCTGCCGACCGGAGCTCACCGCTACTATAATACATTTATTAACCCCTAAAGCTAAGTCTAACCTTAACCCTAACACCCCCCTAAGTTAAATATACTTTAAATCTAACAAAATAAATTAACTCTTATTAAATAAATTATTCCTATTTAAAGCGAAATACTTACCTGTAAAATAAACCCTAATATAGCTACAATATAAATTATATTTTAGGATTAATATTTATTTTACAGGCAACTTTGTATTTATTTTAACCAGGTACAATAGCTATTAAATAGTTAATAACTATTTAATAGTTACCTAGTTAAAATAATTACAAATTACCTATAATTACAAACATTTTTTCTAATGTTTGTAAATATTTTTTATTTTTTGTAACTTAGTTCTTTTTAATTTTTTGTACTTTAGTTAGTTTATTTAATTGTAGTTATTTGTAGGTATTGTATTTAATTAATTTATTGATAGTGTAGTGTTAGGTTTAATTGTAGGTAATTGTAGGTATTGTATTTAATTTATTTATTGATAGTGTAGTGTTAGGTTTAATTGTAACTTAGGTTAGGATTTATTTTACAGGTAATTTTGTAATTATTTTAACTAGGTAGCTATTAAATAGTTATTAACGATAGCTGGGGGGCACATTAGGGATTAATAAGTGTAAGGTTAGGGGTGTTTAGACTCGGGGTACATGTTAGGGTGTTAGGTGCAGACATAGGAAGTGTTTCCCCATAGTAAACAATGGGGCTGCGTTAGGAGCTGAACGCTGCTTTTTTGCAGGTTTTTTTTTAGCTTAAACTGCCCCATTGTTTTCTATGGGGGAATCGTGCACGAGCACGTTTTTTAAGAGTTGGAGCCTAACGCAGCCATTCTGTGAACTCTAAATACCAGCGGTATTTAAAAGTTGCGGGGGGGGAAGCACGCGTAGCTAACGCACCCCTTTGGCCGCAGAACTCTAAATCTAGCCGTTTCTGTTCTATCATATGCATGATAGAACATTTTGTGCAGCCTTGTTCTTAACTCTGATCCACCAACACTGAATAAAAAAAATGGATACAAGGATATGTATTCAGCCTTTTTTTGCCCTTACTGGGAAACAAACAACCATAAAAAAACTCATCACCTCAAAGGTCTACAATGGAAATACTTTTTAGGGCTATACCAAAGGTCCATACATTTACATAAATTGTTAGGCCTAACTATGTTGAGTAACTGTTATTATGCAGTTAAAAAATGCTCTATAGACAACCACTGTACAATTACAAACATGCACACAGCCTGTTAAACGGATCTGTTTCCAAAGTGTTGCATTTGTAATTATTGTTTTTCTATATTGCTAGCAGTACATGTTTGCTGTGCCAGATATCATTTATTGTGCCGCTTAACACAACTTTATATATTAATGGCAGGAACCGCCACTAGCGAAATCCTATAAAAGAAATGAACCTTAGTGAATTTCAAACATGATCTCACCTTAGAGGGACAGTCTACTCAAAATTAAACTTTCATGATTCAGATAGGCCATGTAATTTTAAACAGCTTTCCAGTTTATTTTTATCATTTAATTTTACCTTTTTCCTCAAATTTGCTTTGTTTTCACTGTTGAAAGCCAAACTAGGTAGGCTCATATGTTAACTTCTAAGCCCTTGAAGTCCGCCTCTTATCTCAGTGCATTTTGACAGTTTTTCCACAGCTAGACAGTGCTAGTTCATGTGTTCCATATTAGATAACATTGTGCTCACTCCTATGGATTTATTTATGAGTCAACACTGACTGGATACAATTCAAGTCTGTCAAAAACTGAAATAAGGGGCAGTCTGCAAATTCATAGATACAAGGTTATCACAGAGGTAAAAAGTGTATTAATATAACAGTTTTGGTTATGGAAAACTGGGGAATGGGTAATAAAGGGATTATCTATATTTTTGAACAATAAAAATTCAAGAATATACTGTCTCTTTAAAAAAAAAAGGCACCTCTGAAACCTAATAAGACAATGGGGCCTATTTATCATATGTCTGTCAGACCCCAATGAATCTACCCCAATGACTCCTATGCTATTGTTTACCATGAAAATGACACACCATGTATTTGTTTAATTTAATGTATTTATTTTTCATTTCATATGACTCCCATATTTGGGGTAGTATGACTCAGAAGTTAATTTCCTGGGTTACGTGCTTCAGTCATTTTTCAGTTGCTCTTGCATGCAGTTTACTGTGGGCAGACGAGAGTACAATTCAGCATAGGGATTTTAAATGGCCTAGAAGTTAATGGCTTAAATTTCTGGGTAAAGTGGTTCAGTCACTTTCCATTTGCTATTGCATGTAGTGTGTTGTGGGCAGGTGAGCATACCATTTAAGCTTTAAATCAATTATTTCTCATCTTTTTCTTGTTGGATATTCTGCATAACTTTCATGGCTAGACGTTTTCAATTACTATTATTATGTCTATAAGTATGGTGCACATAGGACTAGACCTTTATCTTAACCCCTCACTGTTCTTTTATTATTGCCTCTTTTTAATCATTTTTTCAATAAAGGATTTTATGGACTTTGTTTTGTTCCCTATTGCACAATTATTTTACATTTAGAACAGTTAGTGACTATGTTATCTCAGTTATTATACAGCACCTTTATGAAAATGTAAAACATCACCAAACAAGAAGGTATTAAAGCTATCCATTTGTTTTCTTTTAAGTGATGAATGTAACATTGTTAGATTAACAAGAATGTATTATGGCATTCATTTTAATCACTTCTAAAATCATATCAAATGATGCACTTGGTTGCTTGCATGCTTTTATATAACCTGGACTGGTGGGCTATTCAAAATAAGGATTTCCTTTCTTTGATTGGGCTTTACATCTTCTAATCTGAAGAAAGTATCTGGATATGATAAGAAGCAAGTTTTATTAACCTATTAATTTAGAGCTAAAAGCTCCCCTCACACACACACATATACAGGGAGTGCAGAATTATTAGGCAAGTTGTATTTTTGAGGATTAATTTTATTATTGAACAACAACCATGTTCTCAATGAACCCAAAAAACTCATTAATATCAAAGCTGAATAGTTTTGGAAGTAGTTTTTAGTTTGTTTTTAGTTATAGCTATTTTAGGGGGATATCTGTGTGTGCAGGTGACTATTACTGTGCATAATTATTAGGCAACTTAACAAAAAACAAATATATACCCATTTCAATTATTTATTTTTACCAGTGAAACCAATATAACATCTCAACATTCACAAATATACATTTCTGACATTCAAAAACAAAACAAAAACAAATCAGTGACCAATATAGCCACCTTTCTTTGCAAGGACACTCAAAAGCCTGCCATCCATGGATTCTGTCAGTGTTTTGATCTGTTCACCATCAACATTGCGTGCAGCAGCAACCACAGCCTCCCAGACACTGTTCAGAGAGGTGTACTGTTTTCCATCCTTGTAAATCTCACATTTGATGATGGACCACAGGTTCTCAATGGGGTTCAGATCAGGTGAACAAGGAGGCCATGTCATTAGATTTTCTTCTTTTATACCCTTTCTTGCCAGCCACGCTGTGGAGTACTTGGACCCGTGTGATGGAGCATTGTCCTGCATGAAAATCATGTTTTTCTTGAAGGATGCAGACTTCTTCCTGTACCACTGCTTGAAGAAGGTGTCTTCCAGAAACTGGCAGTAGGACTGGGAGTTGAGCTTGACTCCATCCTCAACCCGAAAAGGCCCCACAAGCTCATCTTTGATGATACCAGCCCAAACCAGTACTCCACCTCCACCTTGCTGGCGTCTGAGTCGGACTGGAGCTCTCTGCCCTTTACCAATCCAGCCACGGGCCCATCCATCTGGCCCATCAAGACTCACTATCATTTCATCAGTCCATAAAACCTTAGAAAAATCAGTCTTGAGATATTTCTTGGCCCAGTCTTGACGTTTCAGCTTGTGTGTCTTGTTCAGTGGTGGTCGTCTTTCAGCCTTTCTTACCTTGGCCATGTCTCTGAGTATTGCACACCTTGTGCTTTTGGGCACTCCAGTGATGTTGCAGCTCTGAAATATGGCTAAACTGGTGGCAAGTGGCATCTTGGCAGCTGCACGCTTGACTTTTCTCAGTTCATGGGCAGTTATTTTGCGCCTTGGTTTTTCCACACGCTTCTTGCGACCCTGTTGACTATTTTGAATGAAACGCTTGATTGTTCGATGATCACGCTTCAGAAGCTTTGCAATTTTAAGAGTGCTGCATCCCTCTGCAAGATATCTCACTATTTTTGACTTTTCTCTGCCTGTCAAGTCCTTCTTTTGACCCATTTTGCCAAAGGAAAGGAAGTGGCCTAATAATTATGCACACCTGATATAGGGTGTTGATGTCATTAGACCACACCCCTTCTCATTACAGAAATGCACATCACCTAATATGCTTAATTGGTAGTAGGCTTTCGAGCCTATACAGCTTGGGGTAAGACAACATGCATAAAGAGGATGATGTGGTCAAAATACTAATTTGCCTAATAATTCTGCACTCCCTGTATGTCTATTAGGTGGTTAAGTGGCAGGAATCCCCGTTGAATTTGGGGATACCAGGGACACCATCGTGCCCTGAAGTCTCATAAATGTCGGACTGCCGCAGGGAGCAGGATGAGGGGTTAAGTATTCAAACCCCTCAATTTCAGCTCTTAAGTATTTTTTAAATAAAATTTTAATAAGCTTATAAAAATAAAGGATTAGCCTCATATAAATAAGAGCCTTTTGATATAGTTATGTATCTATGATATGATATGCACATAAGGGCATGATGTGCATATCATAGATACATAGTGCTGAACCTCAGAATCCAATGTAAGCAGTGGTATCAATGTAGTATAACATGAATCTGTATTAAGGAAATATTCCTGTCCATAGCCATAGCCTTTACCTAGTATCCATAAAGATGTTTTACCTAGGGTGGTGACAGCTAGGTAAAGATAACTTCTAATATGCACCTCTTTGAGTTACTAGTAAGTGTTGCAGAGATTATGCCCCTTCTTATGAATTAAGCTGCCTATTTTGTTTTGCTGTCATATTTTAACATTTTAACAAGCTGTTTCTTTGTATTGGGCCACAGGCATTGCTGGCTAGCATCTGGTTACTTTACCAACAGAGTATGCAATGTGAGTCACGTGATCACAGCCACTTCTGGTTACGCCATCAGCAATGCCGCAATGGGGTTTCAAGAGTGTTTTAAGAAGGGTGAATAAATTGTTCACAATTGTATGTCTGTTTGAAAACGGGGGTGACCACGAAACATCACAAATTAAAGGAGTAATTCTTTCTATCAAGACCCAGTGAGTGCCTTCTATTATTCGAAAGTGTATCGTGTATTTATTTTGCACCCTGGGCACAGCAGGCGACATTGGCCTTTATCTTTTTACCAGGAGTGCTTTTCCTTCCTCAATACTATATTTTATTTGTCAAGCGCCCGGAGCAATTGTACAGAAATACCTTGGGAGTTTCTAGACACAGTGATTTCTTTTCTTGTTGTTTCTTTATCACTATGGCAGATTATAATGATGATGGCACCTTAAGTAATGAAAAGGTAATACAAGGGGCAGAGGAATTCTTCTTCACTGAGGAGGACGCCTCTAGAATACTTTTTGTATCAATCCCGCAAAAGGTTATTATTGAGCAGACATCAGAAATATATGCTAATTTAACTAAACTGAAAAATGAAAGATATTTAATCCTACATGGTTCCTACCTGTCTGAATACCACAGGAGGAAATTCATACCCCGCGGATTCAGGATAAGAAACACCCCTACCATAGGGAGGAATAGCCCCAGCTTCTGCACCAAAAGGTGTAACATTTTAAATAAATGTTTGCTGGATCTGGTGCTCTTGGTGGTAGAGGAGGTGACCAGATTACTGGAATTAAACAAAATTGAAGTAAAACAATATGAGGATTTGCATCTGGGTAAATTAGAGGCTGAGAAAGAAAATAACTGGATCAGTAAAATGCAAGGAAGTAGAAAAAATATGAAAATGAGCTCATTGCATGTAAGAACAGAAAATTAGAAGATGTCACGAATGACTATAAGAACAAAAGTGTATATAGATGGCAACTGAGCCCAGAGGAACGCATGCAGTATCACACCAACAGACCATGGAGACAAAGATACTACAGGAACAGACCAATGGGCACTGTTGATAGCTCAGGTAATAGCTCGGACTCTGACAATGCAAATATGCCCTTATTCACACGAGCTACTAATGTGGGTGGAATGGTTACTTGTTCAAAAAACGAGGGAGGAAGAGGACCCACAACAGGAGGGGGGTATAAACAAGCCCCCAAGACCACCCAGGAGGGGGAGCAGGATGAGAACCTAATTATCAAGGCTCCAGGAAGCTAAACATACAAACAGACGTATTTAAGGCTACAGGAATAATCTCTCCAAAGTTGAAAAGGAGGTGCTAAAAACACTACAAAATGACAACAGTATTGTCCTTAGGGTGGCGGACAAGGGGGGCGCAATTGTTCTGCTGAACTACAAAGATTACCAAGAGGAGGTAATGAGACAGCTAGGAGACAATACCACCTACAAATTGTTGAGAGGTTACCCCACTACGACTTTCAAAAGACAGTGTCACTCCGCTTCCTGCACCGCCCTGGCTGTTGCCAGGGACACAGCCGTGGCTACTCCGTGGCGGTTCCTGTGAGAGTGCAGCGATTAAGTCTTCGCCGCACATCTCTTCCTCTGAAACCGGATCCTTTAAACTGCTTGGCGTGAATCGGCGCCTATGTAAGTACCTACAGTGCTTACATACACTGCCCAAGTATAGGTGTTGCTTCGAGTGCTCCTGGGTGCTGGATTGCTATTCTGTTATTGAACTCTGCCTGTCTGACCACTCTGCTCGCTTAACCCCTGAATTGCTGGATTGATATACTGATATTGAACTCAGCCTGTCTGCTCACTCTGCTTGCTTAACGCCTGAATTGCTGGATTGCTATACTGTTATTGAACTCTGCCTGCCTGAACACTCTGCTTGCTTAACCACTGAACTGCTGGATTACCATACTGATATTGAACTCTGCCTGTCTGACCACTCTGCTTGCTTAACCCTTGAACTACTGGATTTCCATATTGTTGCCGAACTCTGCCTGTCTGACTATTCTACTGGTTTACTTCTGAACTGTTACACTGCTGGATTTCCTTTGATGCTGATACCCGCCTGTTCCTGCTCTTTCTATTGGTTCACTCCTGAACTGCTTTACTGCTGGATTCCCTTCCTGTTGCCAGACTCAGCCTGTCTTGACCATTCTCTGTCTTCTTCTTATTGCCCTGAAGGACTACCCTGTCTACCGTGAGTACTGCTTACCTTATTTCACTAACTTACTCTGCTCTAGTATATTTCCTATCATTTCACTTGACGCAGGGATAAGAAGACTACTGGCCAAGTTTGATCTGATAGAGAGATATCCCACAAGCATTACATTATACTTGGGCCATGGACCCAAATGAGGTAGAAAGAGCAGTCACTCTTCAGGGACATATGCTGGGAACCCATACCATACACTTGCAGAGTGTGGATTCTAAACTAGAGGCTATAACAGCTATTCTCTCCTAACTGGTTGCAGAGAAGAACACTGCTCCTCTAGTTACACAGCCGGTCCCTGCTGCTAGTGCTGTAGCTTCTTCCCCTGCTTCTGGAAGTATACACCAGATACCATTACCTGACAAGTATGATGGTACTGCCGACTGTAGGGGTTTTCTTAACCATTGCAGGCTGCACTTTTGCAATGATCCTCACACCTTCCAGTCTCATCAGTCAAAGGTCACTTTTATAATTTCTTTATTGAAAGACAAGGCTCTAGCCTCTGTCTCTCCCCTTTTGGAACAGAGCGCTCAACTCCTGAACGATGCTGATGCCTTCATTTCTGTTTTATCTTCTGAGTTTGGGACCTCCAGCTGCACTTCTGCTGCAGAGTATAGTCTCTTGGATCTCCACCAGAGCAATAGATCTGTGGCACAATTCGCACCTTGGCACTTGAGACCAGTTGGGATGGCAGTGCTCTCAAGGGGGCCTTTAGGAGAGGTTTGCATGAGCGCATCAAGGACGAGCTTACTTATCGTGATGTTCCTTCTTCCCAGTATGAATTCATAACACTTTGTATCAGTCTAGATTCTCACTTTCAGCAGAGACAAGCTGAGAGAGACAGAACTCATAGTCCTCCTACTCATCCGGTCTCTAGACTATCCTCTTCCCTTTCAGCACCTCCAGTTACCTCTGTAGAGGAACCCATGGATCTCTCCTCCCTCAAGCCCACAGAATCTGAAAGACAGAGAAGAAGGAGATTGAGACTGTGTTTCTGAGAGTTAATATGTAACACCGTTATAGTGTTTTTCTTTCCCGGAAAAGTGGATTTACACTAATAGTGTTAAAATTACACTATGGCCCCAATTTATCAAGGTCTGTCGGACCTGATCCGACAATGCGGATCAGGTCCGACAGACCTCACTGAATACGGCGAGCAATACACTCGCCATATTCAGCATTGCACCAGCTGGTGCAACGCTGCCGCCTGCAGACTCACGGCCAATAGGCTGCCAGCAGGGGGGTGTCAATCAACCCGATCGTACTCGATCGGGTTGATTTCTGGCGATGTCTGTCCGCCTGCTCAGAGCAGGCGGACAGGTTATGGAGCAGCGGTCTTTGTGACCGCTGCTTCATAACTGCTGTTTCTGGCGAGCCTACAGGCTCTCCAGAAACACGGGGCATCAAGCTCCATACGGAGCTTGATAAATATGCCCCTATAAGTGTTAAAAGTTTAACACTAATGGAGTTATTTTCAACTCAATTTTTACACTTTAAATAGTGTTAATTCAACACTTGAATAGTGTTATAAAAACACTCTGAGAGTTTAAATTTAACACTGTTAGTGTGATTTTTATTCTTGAGGACCTCCTTTACACTAAATAGGTGTTGAAATAACACTAGATGTGTTAAAAGTTTAACACTAAAGCAGTTGATTTCAATATTAATTTTGCATTGTAAACAGTGTTAATTCAACACTTGAATAGTGTTATAAAACACTCTCAGAGTTTAAATTTACCACCATTAGTGTGATTTTTTTCACGAAAAATCCGTATACACAAAATAAGTGTTGAAATTACACTATCACCTAGATTACAAGTTTTGCGCTATAGAGGGTGCGAAACGAACACAACAAAAGTTGCGTTATTTCACCCTCCATAGCGCTGCCATTACAAGTTTCTATAAAGCTGCCTTGTGCGTGTGATATGGTGGCGATAAGCTCCATGCCGCACAAAATCCAAGGGCTGAGAATACGTGTTTGTGCACGCTTTCCCCATAGACATCAATGGGGAGAGCGTGTTAGAAAAAAAACTAACACTTGAAGCGCGAAATGGCGATTGCCATAACGCAACCCCATCGAACACCCTAACATAAACCCCACGTATAAACACCCCTAATCTGCTGCCCCCTACATCGCCGACACTGAAATAAAGTTATTAACCCCTAATCTGCCGCTCTCGACACCACTGAAACTATAATAAAATTATTAACCCCTATTCCGTCACTCCCCAAAATAGCTGCCACTAATATAAGTTATTAACCCCTATTCCGCTGCTCCCCAACATCGCCGCCACTAATAAAAGCTATTAACCCCTAAACCTCTGGCCTCCCACATCACCGTCACTAAATAAACCTATTAACCCCTAAACCGACAGCCACCCACATCGCAAAAAACTAAATTAAACTTTTAACCCCTAAACCTAACAACCCGCTTACTTTAAATTAAAATTCCGATATCCCTATTTTAAATTAAATAAAAACTTACCTGTGAAATTAAAAAAACCTAAGTTTAAACTATAAATTAACCTAACATAACTATTATACTAAAATTAAAATAACTACCAATTAAATAAACTAAATTACACATTAAAAAAAACTAACACTACTAAAAAAGTTTAAAGGGACAGTCAACATCAGAATTTTTGTTGTTTAAAAAGAAAGATAATCCCTTTATTACCCATTCCTCAGTTTTGCATAACCAACACTGTTATAGAAATACAATTTTTAACTCTGTGATTACCTTATATCTAAGCCTCTGCAAATTGCCCCCTTATTTCAGTTCTTTTGACAGACTTGCATTTTAGCTAATCAGTGCTCACTCCAGGGTAACTTCACATGCATGAGCTCAATGTTATCTATATGAAACACATGAACTAATGCCCTCTTCAAAGTCTAAGAAATTAGCATATGAACCTCCTAGAATTAGCTTTCAACTAAGAATATGAACAGAACAAAGCAAAATTGGTGATAAAAGTAAATTAGAAAGTTGTTTGAAATTACATTCCCTATTTAAATCATAAAAGTTTTTTGGGACTTGACTGTCCCTTTAAGTCTAAAACTACAAAAAAAAAATACTAAATTACAAAAAATAACAAATGAAATTATTAAAAATAAAAACAATTACACCTAATCTAATAGCCCTAAAAAAAATAAAAAATCCCCCCCAAAATAAAAAAAACCTAGCCTACAATAATCTACCAATAGCCCTTAAAAGGGCCTTTTGTAGGGCATTGCCCTAAAGAAATCATCTCTTTTACCTGTAAAAAAATACAAAGACCCCCCCACAGTAAAACCCACCACCCAACCAATCCCCCAAAATAAAAAAAAAACTAACTCTAACAAAAACCTAAGCTACCCATTGCCCTAAAAAGGGAATTTGTATGGGCATTTAGCTCTTTTGCATTGCCCTTAAAAGGGCATTTAGCTCTGTTAAAAAAGCCCATACCCTAATTGAAAAAAAACAAAACCCAAACCCCAAAAAAGTTAAAAAAAAACCTAACACAAACCCCCAACGATCCACTTACAGTATTTGAAGTCCGGAAATCCAGGTGGTGAAGTCTTCATCCAGGTGGTGAGGTCTTCATCCATCCAGGCGGCGTCTTCTATCTTCATCCAGGCGGCATCTTCTATCATCATACCGGCAGCGTCTTCTATCTTCATCCCGGCGGCGCAGAGCGGGTCCATCCTTGAAGACATCCGGAACAGAGCGTCCTCTTCATATGGTCACCGCCGTACACTTAATTTTCAATGCAAGGGAGCTTTTTCAAAATGGCGTCCCTTACTTTCCTATTGGCTGATTTGATTTTTGAAATTCAAATCAGCCAATATTAGATTTTTTTAAGATAGGGATATTGTAATTTTAATTTAATGTTAGGGAGTTGTTAGGTTTAGGGGTTAATAGCTTAATTTTGTTTTTTGCGATGTGGGTGGCTGGTGTTTTAGGGGTTAATAGGTTTATTTAGCAGCGGTGATGTGGGAGGCCAGAGGTTTTAGCTATTAATAACTTAATTTAGTAGCGGCGATGTCGGGGAGCGGCAAAATAGGGCTCAGTAGCTTTATTATAGTGGCAGCGATGTTGGGGTGCGGGGAAATAAGGGTTAATAACTTTATTATAGTGGCGGCGATGTTGGGGTGCGGGGAAATAAGGGTTAATAACTTTATTATAGTGGCAGCGATGTCGGTGAGCGGCGGAATAGGGGTTTATAACTTTTATTAGTGACGGCGATGTTGGGAGCGGCAGATTAGGGGATAATACGTTTTAAATAGTGTTTGTAATGCGGGAGGGCGGTGGAATAGGGGTTAATAGGTAGTTTATGGGTGTTAGTGTACTTTATAACATTTTAGTTATGAGTTTTGTGTAACAGTTTTGTTGCGCAAAACTCATAACTACTGCTCTCAGATGGCAGAAAGGATTGTGTCGATATAGGCTGTAACGCAAGCATTTTAGCCTCACCGCACAGCCTGTAATACCGGCGCTATGGAAATCCCACACAGAAACGTATTTTTTAGAGTGTGGGATTGATGTTGAGTTACAGGCTAAAAAGCTTGCAGTACAGCTATACCGACAAGACTCATAATAGCTGCTATACTGTTTTTACGCTGAAATGGCCATTTTTTAAGTGTTAAAATCGCAATGCACAACTCGTAATCTAGCCGTATGTGTGTTACAAGTTTAACACTAATGGAGTTGTTTTCAACACTAATATAGTGTTCATACATGTCCAGATTACAGGGATAGGAAACTCCAAAATTTTCTTTTATTATTTGGATAGAACATATAGTTTTAAACAACTTTCAAATTTACTTCTATTATCAAATTTGCATCATTCTCTTGTTATCCTTTGCTGAAGGAACAGAATTGCACTAGCTGAACACATTACAAGAGACAAATGTGTGCATGCACCAATCAGCAGCTAGCTCCCTGTAGGATATGTGCATATTCTTTTTTACAAATGATACCAAGAGAACAAATCACATTTGAATTTAAGTGAATTTAAGTGTCTTAAAATGACATGCTCTATCTGAATCATGTAACTTTAATTTTGACTTTCCCTTTATGGGTATTTAAATTTAATCTACACAATGTTCAAATAAATACAGTCACTCATTTTAAAAGAACAGGCAACAGAAAGTATCAGTCTGAACTTTTATATTATTTTATTATTCTTTTTTTATTGAGGTCCAATTCGAGGCATACAAATGATGCATGCTAGAAAAAGTCTGTACATAAAAATAGCTTCTAGGCATAGAGGCCAATTTAACAAATGTCTTGCGGACCTGATCCGACAGTGCGGATCAGGTTCGCAAGACATCGCTGAATGCGGAGAGCAATACGCTCTCCGTATTCAGCATTGCACCAGCAGCTCGATCGGGTTGAATTCTGGCCCGTGAAGACTCCCCAGAAACACGGGCCGTCAAGCTCGGTTCGGAGCTTGATAGATAGAAGATAGAAGTGTGATAAACATAACGTATATGTAACAATTTACAATAATCTTATTAATCATGACTCTTGGCAGATAAACCAAATATGTAATATATAATAAATAATGTGAATAAATAATATTAATTCTAGCAATACATATTTAATGTATTCGTGATGGCTCCAGGATAATCAATGCCCCATGTGATGCACCGGCTTTATTGACTGGTGCACAGGACAAAAATGTATTAATGCGCGGTCACGCTGCCATGATAGGGAACATTGAACACAATTTAAAATTTTTATACAGTATATATTTTTATTATCAATTACACTTTGACTTGGGAATTCAAAGTGTAAATGATATTAAAAATATATATTTTTCATTTTTACCACCCACCCCAAGAGGCAAATATATATTTTAAAATAAAGAAAAGGAAAAATAGTTCTAAGACCGGAAATTGGATCAACTCCTTTACAAGTGTTTTTATATTCAACTCGCTGTAATAACACTGACCATTGATTTACACTGCAATGTTGATGTGATTAAAATTAACACCCGATTCAACACTTTTTAGCTCTGATAAATTAACACTAAAAGAGCAACTCAGAAAATGTTGCTGTGTGAGGTACCTCTAAGCGTGGTCTCTACTAAATCCCCTCACTCCTCTCGGATCCTGGTACCTGTTACCCTTACCTTCCTTCAGAATTCTGTCCACACTCAAGCCTTCATCGATTCAGGGGCAGCTGGAAATTTTCTTGATCACCGTTTTATGATTCAGGCAGGGTTGCCTCTTCTGCAGAAACAACGTCTCAAAATAACTACTCTGGATGGCACTCCCCTTGGATCAGGGTTAATCCATTTTGAATCAGCCCCCTAACCCTGACTGTGGGAGTCCTTCATACCGATCAGTTGCAGTTCGATGTCATTCATTCCCCAGCACAGCCTGTCATCCTTGGTCTTCCTTGGCTTCGTATACACAACCCGCAATTCGACTGTACTGAGGGACAGTTGGCCTCCTGGGGTACATCTTGCTTCCACTCCTGCCTGGCTCTGTACCACATCCCCATAACCAGTCCACGGACCCCTTCAAGTCTTTCCTCAGTATATGCAGATTTTACAGATGTATTTGAAAAGAAAGCAGCTGATGTGCTGCCACCCCACCTTCCTTACGACTGCAAAATTGACCTCTTTCCTGGAGCCCCACTTCCTAAAGGGAGGACCTATCCTCTCTCCAAAGCTGAAACAAAGGCCATGGAGGATTATATATAAGAGAACCTAGCTAAAGGTTTTATTCGCCTTTCCTCTTCTCCTGCCGGGGCTGGCTTCTTTTTCGTCAGCAAGGACTCAGACCCTGTATCGACTACAGAGCCCTAAACAACATTACTATCAAGAATCGCTATCCTATTCCTTTAATCACTGAACTTTATGATTCGTTTCAAAATGCTCATTATCTCCCTAAGTTGGATCCACGTGGGGCATACAATCATTCATATCTTCCCAGGGCATGAATGGAAGACTGCATGAGATCAGGGCATTACAAATACCTTGTAATGCCTTTTGGGCTGTGTAATGCCCCTGCAGTCTTCCAAGCATTTGTCAACGATGTATTCCATGACCTCCTCAATTGCACTGTCATCATCTATCTGGAACATGTGAAACAGGTACTTCTTTGCCTCAGAGACAATTTTCTGGTAGCCAAACAGGAGAAATGTGAGTTTGATCAAGATCCAGTTTCTTAGCTATGTCATCTCGAAGGAAGGTTTTGCCATGGATCCTTCTAAGTTCATCGCAGTTCTGGGATGGCCTCCACCCACCTCATTAAAATAACTACAGAGATTCTTGGGGTTCTCCAATTATTACCACAAATTTATAAAGAACTTTTCCCAAATAGTTGCTCCATGCACTGAGTTGACTAAACGGAACAGAGACTGCAAAAATTGGCCTCCTGAAGCCATGGATACCTTCTCTCATCTGAAAAAAGCCTTTTGTTCTGCTCCTGTGCTCCGCCATCCTGATCCTGATCTGCAGTTCACTTTAGAGGTTGATGCCTCCAGGAGCTGGAAGTGTCTTAACCCAAAGGGATCCTTTAACCTCCAAGTTGCACCCTGTAGCCTTTTTCTCAAAACGCTTTACTCCTGCTGAGGGGAATTACGATGTGGGTAATCATTAACTCTAAGCCATTAATATGGCCCTGACTGAATGGTGTCATTGGCTAGAGGGTACCACCAATCCCATTTAGATTCTCACTGACCACAAGAGACTGATCATCGACTCAATCCTTGACAGGCCCGGTGGGCCTTATTCTTTTCCCTTTTTAACTTTGTGGTCTCTTATCTTCCTGGGACCAAAAATAAAAAGACTGACGCCTATTACCATCAGTTTCCTCAGTCTACTGACTCTTCTGAACCTCCTACTGAACACATCATACCCCCTTCCTGTGTGGTTGCTACACTTAACACCTCTCTACTTCAAAGACTGCAATGTGCCCAGTCTAGAAAGTCTCCTGAAGACCCCCACGGCTCCTGATATCTTCTTTGTACCTATGAACCTATGCACCCCTGTGTTATCCTGGGCTCATGATAGCAAACCATCAGGATATCCTGGTTTGACAAGAACTTTTAAGCTTCTTTCCCTACATGTATGGTGGCCTACCATGAAGTCTGACTATCAGGATTATTTAAAAGGCTGCATGACTTGTGCTTCCAATAATCCCTGATCCTTGCCTCCTGGCTTACTCCAACCGTTGTCCATTCCCAAACAACCTTGGACTCACATAACAATGGATTACATTGTAGACCTCCCTCCTACAGCCATCTGGGTTGTGGTGGATCGATTCTCCAGACTTGCTCATTTTAAAAAAACTACCATCTGCCTAAGAATTATCATCTCTTTTTCTGTTACATGTGGTACGACTTTATGGCATTCCCTTAAATATTGTTCCTGACAGAGGTACTCAATTCATCTCTACCTTTTGGAAAGCCTTTTGCAAATTTATTGGAACCACTGTTTCCTTGTCTTCTGGCTACCATCCCCAGACTAATGGGCTGACAGAAAGAGTGAATCAAGATCTCGAAGCCTATCTCAGAGCTTTTGTTAATTCTCTTCATTCCAATTGGTCTGAATTGTTGCCCCTAGCTGAGCTGGCAAAGAACACTCATTGGCACTCTTCTCTACGATATTCTCCATTTCAAGCCGCAGCAGGCTACCAACCTTGTGTCTTTCCTTTTTCCGCTCAGTCCACAGGGGTTCCTGCTGCAGAACGACACATTACTAACCTCACTACTCATTGGCAATGTATTTGCTTTCAGTTACGATCAGCTGTCTCCTGAGACAAGAGGTTTGCTGATCATCATAGAGATTCTGTTCATGCCTTTTCAGTAGGTGAACGTGTTTGGGTTTATACTCTACATATTCGTCTATGTCAACCCAGTAAAAAATTAGGGCTAGGTTTATTGGCCCATACAAAGTCCTTAAAAGACTGTCTCCTGTTGTCTACAAAGTGGCCTTGCCCAGAACCCTGCGCATACACCCAGTCTTCCACATCTCACTACTCAAACCCTACATCAAGAACAGAAACACTCAGCTCCAACCTCCTCTTCCTCCTCCTCTGCTCTTGATTCATGGTGACCCTAAGTATGAGGTTGCTAAGATCCTGGACTCCAGATACAGACGCAGGCAACAACAGTACCACGTGCATTGGAAGGGTTACTCTGTGGCAGATCGTTCCTGGGTTCCTGTCCGTAATGTGCCTGCTCCATCTTTGGTCTCCAGAGTCCATGCTGCTCATCCTTTAAAGCCGACTCTGGTTCCCAGAGGGAACTCTTGAGGGGGGCTATGTCATGCCGCTTCCTGCGCCTCCCTGGCTGTTACCAGGGATGCGGCGGTTCCTGTGAGCTTGCAGCGATGAAGTCATCTCCGCACATCTCTTCCTCTAAAGTCGGATCCTTTCAGCTGCTTGGCGCGAATCAGCGCCTAAGTAAGTACCTGCAGTGCTTACATACACCTGCCCAAGTATAGGTGTTGCTTTGTGTGCTCCTTGGTGCTGTGTTATTGTATGCTGGATTGCTATTCTGTTATTGAACTCTGCCTGTCTGACCACTCTGCTTGCTTAACACCATAACTGCTGGATTGCCATACTGATATTGAAAAAGTAATAAAATATACAAGCGCTATTCACAAGGAATAGCTGGGGGATTCCTCCAGGTGGTTCTCTTAGAGTATAATGTTATCGTAATAAGGAGCAAGCACTAGATATGCAAAAAATTAGATCTGTATGCAGAAGTAAAATGTATATAAATGTATTATCAGATATAAACTATAAAATACAATGTTAACAGTACATGTGTCGACACATTAACATAAAAGCTTTAAAAAACTGGAAGTCCAATTTATCTAATTTTAAACAGTCTTTCTTTTTAAGATTTTTTGTGATTCAGTTTTAGCAGTGGTGTTTATCACACTGTTTCTCTTTCTTATAATACTTTGTGTCCCTTCAATGAATCAGACATACAGTTGTGTTCAGCGATGCTCTCTAGATATTGCAATGTCTTTGCATCTAAGTGGCCTCTGCTGTGTGGCCTTTTAGGTCTTAGGCTTACCTTTTTTCTTCGTCCGCATTATCGGCTCTCTGTTAACTTTGTCGAAACCTATCATTCTTTTAGGGATTGTTACAAGAGGGAATCCCTTATACCTAGCAGAGGGGTGAGGACTCTAGCGCCAGTCTATTATCTTATCTGTAAAACTAATCATACTGATATTGAACTCTACCTGTCTGACCACTCTGCTTGCTTAACCCCTGAACTACTGGTTTGACATATTGTTGCCAAACTCTGCCTGTCTGACCATTCTATTGGTTTACCCCGGAACTGTTACACTGCTGGATTTCCTTTGATGCTGATACCTGCATGTTCCTGCTCTTTCTATTGTTTCACCCCTGAACTGCTTTACTGCTGGATTCCCTTCCTGTTGCCAGACTCCATCTATCTTGACCATTCTCTGTCTTCTTCTTATTGCCCTGAAGGACTACCCTGTCTACCGTGAGTACTGCTTACCTCATTTTACTAACTAACTCTGCTCTGGGATATTTCCTATCATTTCACTTGACATCGGGATAAGAAGACTACTGGCCTAATTTGGTCTAATAGAGAGATATCCCACAAGCATTACAGACAGCTGGGCAACCTGATTCAAGGGATGGAAGAGTGTAGCTATATCGATAAGGACCTAAGGGCCTATATGACGACACAATTCCCCATAATACCTGTTCTATATATGTTACCAAAGGTGCACAAGAGTCTGGAAGCTCCACCTGGCAGACTTATTGTCTCGGCCATAGGCTCGTTGTTGCAACCTATTACTACATATATAGACCGTATACTTCAGCCAATGGTACGCAACATTGAATCATTCCTACTAGACTCCACAAACATGATCCAATTGCTACTACAACAACCAGAAATGCATGATGGTATTATACTGGTGACCTTGGATGTTACATACCTCTACAATGTTATTCCCCATGATGAGGAGATAACAGCAGTAAGAAAGCAGTTGGCCAGATATCCTTATATAGGACCACCGACAGAAGTCTTGATAGAAATCTTGAGGGCTTGTTTGGAACTGAACTACTTCCGATTTGAAAGAGAGTACTACTTACAGATTGCTGGGATGGCTATGGGGTCCAATGTGGCCCCAGCCTACGCAAATGTATTCATGGCTGAACTGGAAACCAAGGGCACAAACCTATTCCAGGATAGCAGAATCAGACTGTTTAAAAGGTACATTAATGACCTGTTCCTGATATAGGATGGAACAGAGGAGGGTCTACAACAATGGTTCAAGGAGCTCAATAATGTACACCCCACAGTTAAATTCAAGTTGACACATGATAAAGGGACGGTGGATTTCCTGGACTTGTGAATATTCAAGCAAGAAAACAGGCTACTAACCACACTGTACAGCAAACCTACGGACAAGAACTCACTGCTCCACGCAGCAAGTTGCCATCTCCCCAGCTTGAAGAAAACACTGCCCGTCTCTTAATTTAAAAGAACTGTCAGAAACAATACAGATGCTGATCTAAGAACCAAACAGCTCCAAGAAATGGAAAGAAAATGTGCCATGAGGGGCTACCCGAGGAGACTACTACAGGATTGCAAAGAAAAAACAGCACACCTAACACAAGAAGAATCACTGAAATTGAATGTGAAAGGATAACAGAATGACTTTCACCACAACGTTTACCTTGGGCAAAAGGAAGATCATTGATACCATGAGCGATAATTGGTCATTACTAGTATTTGACAAAGACCTACCTCTGGGCAACACTGATCCACCCAGAGTGGGTTATCGAAGGGCATGTTCACTTCATGACCAGTTAATTAAGAGCGACCCAAGAAACTGTTACCTCAAGAAAACGTGGCTTCAGAGCAGACCTGGTTGTTACAGATGTCTGGGATGCACCACATGTGGAGGCCTTACAACAGGCAATAGCTTCAGCCACCCTTAATCAACAAGAAGATTCCCCATTAAACATAGGGTCACTTGCACGACAAAGTATGTCGTATATCTACTAGATTGCATATGTGGGCTTTTTTATGTTGGCATGACTGTAGACAACCTCAGGACCAGAATAGCGAATCACCGCTATGCCATTAGGACAGCAATCGAAAAGGGGACATCTGAGCAACCAGTGGCGAGGCACTTTGCACATGCAAAACATTGTGTTAAGGACTTGAAGTATATAATAATAGACCATGTACCTCCCCTATCACGAGGAGGTGACAGGGCTAAGCTGCTGCTGCACCTGGACTGGCACTGTTTCTTATGAGTCTGAGTAACATAGCCTGATTGCATATGGGATGCTTTCTTGCTAGATCAATAACACTAGATTTAGCATAAGGGTCATTGCAATACTGTTAATATTTATATTCCCATTTTCATTTCTTCTTTCTATACAAAATATCCCAATCTACATAGTGCTGGACCTTAGAATCCAATGTGAGCAATGGTGGCAATGTAGTATGTTTATAACATGAATCTGTATTAAGGAAATATTCCTGTCCATAGTCATAGCCTTTACATAGTAACCATACTGTATACATGTTTTACCTAGGGTGCTGACAGCAAGATAACGATAACTTCTAATATGCACCTCTTTGAGTTACTAATAAGCGTTGCTGAGATTATGCCCCTTCTTATGAACTGTACTGCCTATTTCATTTTGCTGCCATATTTTAACATTTTAACAAGCTGTTTCCTTGTATTGGGTCACAGGCATTGCTGGCTAGCATCCAGTTACCATGACAACAGTGAGTATGCAACGTGAGTCGCGTGATCACGGCCACTTCTGGTTACGCTGTCAGCAATGCCGCAATAGGGTTACGAGGGTGTTTTAAGAATGGTGAGTAAATTGTTCACAATTGTATGTCTGTTTGAAAATGGCGGTGACCCCGAAATGTCACAAATTAAAAGAGTAATTCTTTCTATCAAGATCCAGTGAGTGCCTTTTATTTTTTGAAAGTGTATCGTGTAGTTGATGTGCACCCTGGGCACAGCAGGCTACATTGGCCTTTATCTTTTTACCAGGAGTGCTTTTTCTTTCTCAATACTATATATATACTCACCTATACACACTCAGTTGGTAACACAAATTGCTAATAAGCCAATCAGCAACTCATGCATTTAGGCATCTAGACACGGTGAAGATGACTTGCTGAAGTTCAAACCGAGCATCAGAATGGGGAAGAAAGGGGATTTAAGTGACTTTGAACATTGCATGGTTGTTTGTGCCAGACGGCTGGTCTGAGTATTTCAAAAACTGCTGATCTACTGGGATTTTCGTGCACAACGATCTCGTGGGTTTACAGAGAATGGTCCGAAAAAGAGAAAATATCCAGTGAGCGGCAGTTGTGTGGACGAAAATGCCTTGTTGATGTCAGAGGAGAATGGGCAGGCTCGTTCGAGATGATAGAAAGGCAACAGTAACTCAAATTACCACTCGTTACAACCAAGGTATGTAGAATACCATCTCTGAATGAACAACACATCAAACCTTGATGCAGATGGGCTACAACAGCAGAAGACCACACCTGGTGCCACTCCTGTCAGCTAAGAACAGGAAACTGAGGCTACAATTCGCACAGGCTCACCAAAATTGAACAATAGAAGACTGGAAAAATGTTACCTTGTCTGATGACTCTTGATTTTAGCTGTGACATTCAGATGGTAGGGTCAGAATTGGGAGTAAACAACATGAAAGCATGGATCCATCCTGCCTTGTATCAGCGGTTCAGGCTGGTGGTGGTGGTGTAATGGTGTGGGGGATATTTTCTTTGCAGACTTTGGGCTCCTTAGAACCAATTGAGCATTGTTTAAATGCCATGACCTACCTGAGTATTGTTGCTGACCATGTCCATCCCTTTATGTCTACAGTGTACCCATCTTCTGATGGCTACTTCCAGCAGGATAATGCACAATGTCACAAAGCTCAAATCATCTCAAACTGTTTTCCTAAGCATGACAATGATTTCACTGTACTCCAATAGCCTCCACAGTCACCAGATCTCAATCCAATAGAGCACCTTTGGGATGTGGTGGAACAGGAGCTTCCCATCATGGATGTGCAGCCGACAAATCTGCAGCAGCTTCATTCTCTTCTTATCCTTTGCTGAAGGAACATTGTTAGCTAGCTGAACACATCTAGTTAGCCAGTCACAAGAAACAAATGTGTGCAGGCACCAATCACCAGCTAGCGCCCACTAGTGTAGGATGTGCATATTCTTTTTCAACAAGGGATACTAAGTGAAAAAAGCACATTTAAATCATGCAAGTTTAATTTTAACTTTCCTATCTATCTATCTATCTATCTATCTATCTATCTATATATATATATATATATATATATATATATATACTGAATTTGAGAAAAGAGTCACTGCAAACACGGTAATCTTGCATCAAGGTAAAGGGTTTATTTCATCCACTTAGACATGAGCAGACAAACACCTGACATGTTTCGCATGGGTACTCCCACGCTTCATCAGAGGTGATATATATATATATATATATATATATATATATATATATATACACACACATAAACAACCCCAATTCCAAAAAAGTTGGGAAAGTATGGAAAAAGAAAAAAACAAACACAAAGAAACAGCAGTTGTGAATTAGCGGTCTTCAATCCGCACGATCCTATACGATCAAGTTGATTAACTCCCCCTGCTAGCGTCCGATTTTCCGCGGATCTGCAGGGGACGGCATTACATAAGCAGTTCACAAGAACTGCTTGTGCAATGATAAATTTAGCGATGTGCAGCGGACATGTTACGCTACATCGTATCATGTTCGCTCGCACTATGATAAATCTACCCCAAAAAATCATTTGAAAATTCATTTCACCCTGTACTATATTGAAAACACATTATTAACACATTATTATTTTTTTATTTTTATTAATACATCACCTTTTCTTTTAATTACACTTATTAAGTGTTTTGGCACTGAAGACACCAGTTGGTTAAGTTTAGCAAGCAGAATTTTCCCCCATTCATCCATTATGCATGTCTTCAGCTTAGAAAACTGTACGGGGCCTTTGTTGCCTTATTTTGTGCTTCATGATGCACTACACATTCTCAATCAGAGACAGGTCAAGACTGCAGGCAGGCTATGCTAACACCTGCACTCTGTTTACGCAACTATGCGCTTGTTATCCGGGCAGAATGTGGTTTGGCGTTGTCCTGCTGGAAAATGCAGGGACGTCCCTGGAAAAGACAACGTCTGAATGGCAGCATATGTTGCTCCAAAATGTATACATATCTGCATTAATGGTGCCCTCACAGATGAGCAAGTTACCCATGCCATGGGGACTGACACACACCCATACCATGACAGACCCTTGTTTTTTTAACCTGACGCTGATAACAGCTTTGATGGTCATTTTATTTTTTGGCCCAGAGAACATGACGGATGTTTTTTTCTAAAAACGCTTTGAAATGTTGACTCGTCAGACCACAAAACAGGATTCCACTGTGCTACTGTCCATCTCAGATGAGACCGAGCCCAGAGAAGTCGGCAGAGCTTCTGGACAGTATTACTGTTTGGCTTCTGTTTGCATAGTAAAGCCTTAACTTGCATATGTGGATGCAGTGACGAAAGGTGTTGACTGACAAAGTTTACCAAAGTATTCCTGAGCCCATGTTAGGATATCCATTACAGACTCATGATGGTTTTTGAGACGGTGACCTCTGAGGGATCAGAGATCACGTACATTCACAAGTGGTTTTCAGCCTTGCCCTTTATGCACCAAGATTTGACCAGATTTCTTGAAACTTTGTCTTTGGCAAATGTTGTTCTCAAAATGTTGCATTATTCACTGATACATCTGTTGGAAGATTGACGAGCCTCAACCCATCTTTGTTCTTTAAGGACTAGGACTTTTTTGGAGGCTCCTTATATACTATGATTACACGATTGCCTCACCTGTTTCATATCATATTCTTGTCGCATTGCTATTAGTCCTAAATTGCCCGTCCCAACTTTTTTAGGAATGTGTTGCAGTCATCAGATTTGAAATGAGTGTATATTTTAAAAAATAAGTGAAACATCAAAAAATGTGTTAATAATGTTTCTTTCATGTAATTAGCAAGAGTCCATGAGCTAGTGACATATGGGATATACATTCCTACCAGGAGGGGCAAAGTTTCCCAAACCTCAAAATGCCTATAAATACACCCCTCACCACACCCACAATTCAGTTTTACAAACTTTGCCTCCGATGGAGGTGGTGAAGTAAGTTTGTGCTAGATTCTACGTTGATATGCGCTCCGCAGCAAGTTGGAGCCCGGTTTTCCTCTCAGCGTGCAGTGAATGTCAGAGGGATGTGAGGAGAGTATTGCCTATTTGAATGCAGTGATCTCCTTCTAAGGGGTCTATTTCATAGGTTCTCTGTTATCGGTCGTAGAGATTCATCTCTTACCTCCCTTTTCAGATCGACGATATACTCTTATATATACCATTACCTCTACTGATTCTCGTTTCAGTACTGGTTTGGCTATCTACTATATGTAGATGAGTGTCCTGGGGTAAGTAAGTCTTATTTTCTGTGACACTCCTAGCTATGGTTGGGCACTTTGTTTATAAAGTTCTAAATAAATGTATTCAAACATTTATTTGCCTTGACTCAGAATGTTCAACTTTCCTTATTTTCAGACAGTCAGTTTCATATTTGGGATAATGCATTTTAATTTAACATTTTTTCTTACCTTAAAATTTTACTTTTTCCCTGTGGGCTGTTAGGCTCGCGGGGGCTGAAAATGCTTCATTTTATTGCGTCATTCTTGGTGCGGACTTTTTTGGCGCAAAAATTCTATTTCCGTTTCCGGCGTCATACGTGTCGCCGGAAGTTGCGTCATTTTTTGACGTTATTTTGCGCCAAAAATGTCGGCGTTCCGGATGTGGCGTCACTTTTGTCTCCACATTATTTAAGTCTCATTTTTTATTGCTTCTGGTTGCTAGAAGCTTGTTCTTTGGCATTTTTTCCCATTCCTGAAACTGTCATTTAAGGAATTTGATCAATTTTGCTTTATATATATGTTGTTTTTTCTCTTACATATTGCAAGATGTCTCACGTTGCATCTGAGTCAGAAGATACTACAGGAAAATCGCTGTCAAGTGCTGAATCTACCAAAGCTAAGTGTATCTGCTGTAAACTTTTGGTAGCTATTCCTCCAGCTGTTGTTTGTATTGATTGTCGTGACAAACTTGTTAAAGCAGATAATATTTCCTTTAGTAAAGTACCATTGCCTGTTGCAGTTCCTTCAACATCTAAGGTGCAGAATGTTCCTGATAATATAAGAGATTTTGTTTCTGAATCCATAAAGAAGGCTATGTCTGTTATTTCTCCTTCTAGTAAACGTAAAAAATCTTTTAAAACTTCTCTCCCTACAGATGAATTTTTAACTGAACATCATCATTCTGATTCTGATGATTCCTCTGGTTCAGAGGATTCTGTCTCAGAGGTTGATGCTGATAAATCTTCATATTTATTTTAAATGGAATTTATTCGTTCTTTACTTAAAGAAGTCCTAATTGCTTTAGAAATAGAGGATTCTGGTCCTCTTGATACTAAATCTAAACGTTTAAATAAGGTTTTTAAAACTCCTGTAGTTATTCCAGAAGTTTTTCCTGTCCCTGATGCTATTTCTGCAGTAATTTCCAAAGAATGGGATAATTTGGGTAATTCATTTACTCCTTCTAAACGTTTTAAGCAATTATATCCTGTGCCGTCTGACAGATTAGAATTTTGGGACAAGATCCCTAAAGTTGATGGGGCTATTTCTACCCTTGCTAAACGTACTACTATTCCTACGTCAGATGGTACTTCGTTTAAGGATCCTCTAGATAGGAAAATTGAGTCCTTTCTAAGAAAAGCTTATCTGTGTTCAGGTAATCTTCTTAGACCTGCTATATCTTTGGCTGATGTTGCTGCAGCTTCAACTTTTTGGTTGGAAACTTTAGCGCAACAAGTAACACATCGTGATTCTCATGATATTATTATTCTTCTTCAACATGCTAATAATTTTATCTGTGATGCCATTTTTGATATTATCAGAGTTGATGTCAGGTTTATGTCTCTAGCTATTTTAGCTAGAAGAGCTTTATGGCTTAAAACTTGGAATGCTGATATGGCTTCTAAATCAACTTTACTTTCCATTTCTTTCCAGGGTAACAAATTATTTGGTTCTCAGTTGGATTCCATTATTTCAACTGTTACTGGTGGGAAAGGAACTTTTTTACCACAGGATAAAAAATCTAAAGGTAAAAACAGGGCTAATAATCGTTTTCGTTCCTTTCGTTTCAACAAAGAACAAAAGCCTGATCCTTCATCCTCAGGAGCAGTTTCAGTTTGGAGACCATCTCCAGTCTGGAATAAATCCAAGCCAGCTAGAAAGGCAAAGCCTGCTTCTAAGTCCACATGAAGGTGCAGCCCTCATTCCAGCTCAGCTGGTAGGGGGCAGGTTACGTTTTTTCAAGAAAATTTGGATCAATTCTGTTCACAATCTTTGGATTCAGAGCATTGTTTCAGAAGGGTACAGAATTTGTTTCAAGTTGAGACCTCCTGCAAAGAGATTTTTTCTTTCCCGTGTCCCAGTAAATCCAGTAAAAGCTCAAGCATTTCTGAAATGTGTTTCAGATCTAGAGTTGACTGGAGTAATTATGCCAGTTCCAGTTCCGGAACAGGGGATGGGGTTTTATTCAAATCTCTTCATTGTACCAAAGAAGGAGGATTCTTTCAGACCAGTTCTGGATCTAAAAATATTGAATCGTTATGTAAGGATACCAACGTTCAAAATGGTAACTGTAAGGACTATCTTACCTTTTGTTCAGCAAGGGAATTATATGTCCACAATAGATTTACAGGATGCATATCTGCATATTCCGATTCATCCAGATCATTATCAGTTCCTGAGATTCTCGTTTCTGGACAAGCATTACCAGTTTGTGGCTCTGCCGTTTGGCCTAGCTACAGCTCCAAGAATTTTTACAAAGGTTCTCGGTGCCCTGCTGTCTGTAATCAGAGAACAGGGTATTGTGGTATTTCCTTATTTGGACGATATCTTGGTACTTGCTCAGTCTTTACATTTAGCAGAATCTCATACGAATCGACTTGTGTTGTTTCTTCAAGATCATGGTTGGAGGATCAATTTACCAAAAAGTTCTTTGATTCCTCAGACAAGGGTAACCTTTCTGGGTTTCCAGATGGATTCAGTGTCCATGACTCTGTCTTTAACAGACAAGAGACGTCTAAAGTTGATTACAGCTTGTCGAAACCTTCAGTCACAATCATTCCCTTCGGTAGCCTTATGCATGGAAATTCTAGGTCTTATGACTGCTGCATCGGACGCGATCCCCTTTGCTCGTTTTCACATGCGACCTCTTCAGCTCTGTATGCTGAAGCAATGGTGCAAGGATTACACGAAGATATCTCAATTAATATCTTTAAAACCGATTGTTCGACACTCTCTAACATGGTGGACAGATCACCATCGTTTAATTCAGGGGGCTTCTTTTGTGCTTCCGACCTGGACTGTAATTTCAACAGATGCAAGTCTCACAGGTTGGGGAGCTGTGTGGGGATCTCTGACGGCACAAGGAGTTTGGGAATCTCAGGAGGTGAGATTACCGATCAATATTTTGGAACTCCGTGCAATTTTCAGAGCTCTTCAGTTTTGGCCTCTTCTGAAGAGAGAATCGTTCATTTGTTTTCAGACAGACAATGTCACAACTGTGGCATACATCAATCATCAAGGAGGGACTCACAGTCCTCTGGCTATGAAAGAAGTATCTCGAATTTTGGTTTGGGCGGAATCCAGCTCCTGTCTAATCTCTGCGGTTCATATCCCAGGTGTAGACAATTGGGAAGCGGATTATCTCAGTCGCCAAACGTTGCATCCGGGCGAATGGTCTCTTCACCCAGATGTATTTCTTCAGATTGTTCAAATGTGGGAACTTCCAGAAATAGATCTGATGGTGTCCCATCTAAACAAGAAACTTCCCAGGTATCTGTCCAGATCCCGGGATCCTCAGGCGGAGGCAGTGGATGCATTATCACTTCCTTGGAAGTATCATCCTGCCTATATCTTTCCGCCTCTAGTTCTTCTTCCAAGAGTAATCTCCAAGATTCTGAAGGAATGCTTGTTTGTTCTGCTGGTAGCTCCGGCATGGCCTCACAGGTTTTGGTATGCGGATCTTGTCCGGATGGCCTCTTGCCAACCGTGGACTCTTCCGTTAAGACCAGACCTTCTGTCACAAGGTCCTTTTTTCCATCAGGATCTGAAATCCTTAAATTTAAAGGTATGGAGATTGAACGCTTGATTCTTGGTCAAAGAGGTTTCTCTGACTCTGTGATTAATACTATGTTACAGGCTCGTAAATCTGTATCTCGAGAGATATATTATAGAGTCTGGAAGACTTATATTTCTTGGTGTCTTTCTCTTCATTTTTCCTGGCATTCTTTTAGAATACCGAGAATTTTACAGTTCCTTCAGGATGGTTTAGATAAGGGTTTGTCCGCAAGTTCTTTGAAAGGACAAATCTCTGCTCTTTCTGTTCTTTTTCACAGAAAGATTGCTATTCTTCCTGATATTCATTGTTTTGTACAAGCTTTGGTTCGTATAAAACCTGTCATTAAGTCAATTTCTCCTCCTTGGAGTTTGAATTTGGTTCTGGGAGCTCTTCAAGCTCATCCGTTTGAACCTATGCATTCATTGGACATTAAATTACTTTCTTGGAAAGTTTTGTTCCTTTTGGCCATCTCTTCTGCCAGAAGAGTTTCTGAATTATCTGCTCTTTCTTGTGAGTCTCCTTTTCTGATTTTTCATCAGGATAAGGCGGTGTTGCGAACTTCTTTTGAATTTTTACCTAAAGTTGTGAATTCCAACAACATTAGTAGAGAAATTGTGGTTCCTTCATTATGTCCTAATCCTAAGAATTCTAAGGAGAAATCGTTGCATTCTTTGGATGTTGTTAGAGCTTTGAAATATTATGTTGAAGCTACGAAATCTTTTCGTAAGACTTCTAGTCTATTTGTTATCTTTTCCGGTTCTAGAAAAGGCCAGAAAGCTTCTGCCATTTCTTTGGCATCTTGGTTGAAATCTTTAATTCATCTTGCCTATGTTGAGTCGGGTAAAACTCCGCCTCAGAGAATTACAGCTCATTCTACTAGGTCAGTTTCTACTTCCTGGGCGTTTAGGAATGAAGCTTCGGTTGACCAGATCTGCAAAGCAGCAACTTGGTCTTCTTTGCATACTTTTACTAAATTCTACCATTTTGATGTATTTTCTTCTTCTGAAGCAGTTTTTGGTAGAAAAGTACTTCAGGCAGCGGTTTCAGTTTGAATCTTCTGCTTATGTTTTTCGTTAAACTTTATTTTGGGTGTGGATTATTTTCAGCAGGAATTGGCTGTCTTTATTTTATCCCTCCCTCTCTAGTGACTCTTGTGTGGAAAGATCCACTTCTTGGGTAGTCATTATCCCATACGTCACTAGCTCATGGACTCTTGCTAATTACATGAAAGAAAACATAATTTATGTAAGAACTTACCTGATAAATTAATTTCTTTCATATTAGCAAGAGTCCATGAGGCCCCGCCCTTTTTTTGTGGTGGTTATGATTTTGTATAAAGCACAATTATTCCAATTCCTTATTTTTTATGCTTTCGCACTTTTTTATCACCCCACTTCTTGGCTATTCGTTAAACTGAATTGTGGGTGTGGTGAGGGGTGTATTTATAGGCATTTTGAGGTTTGGGAAACTTTGCCCCTCCTGGTAGGAATGTATATCCCATACGTCACTAGCTCATGGACTCTTGCTAATATGAAAGAAATGAATTTATCAGGTAAGTTCTTACATAAATTATGTTTTTTCAATAATATAATACAGGGTTAATTGAATTTTCAAATGACTCTTTTTGTTTGTTTTTTTGCAATTACCATACTGTCCCAACTTTTTCGGAATTGGGGTTATATATATTGACATATTATGGGGCTGGTCTATTTTATTCCCAGTCTGGGCCTAGGAATGGGTAATAAAGGGAATATCTATCTTTTTAAACACTAACAATTCTGGAGTAGACTGTCCCTTTAAACAAGTGGGTTTCTTTTTTTATTCTTTTTCAATTTTGCTTAAAAACTTTAACCCCATAGACGAACTCTTTTAGGGCTGAAAAAGGTATGAAACCCAAATATTTTCTTTTCTGATTTAGACAGATCATACCATTAAAAAAAAAGTATCTAATATACATCTATTATCAAATTTGCTTTGTTCCAATGATGTTTTGTGTTGGAGAGATGCCTAGGTAGGGATCTGGAGCACTACCTGGCAGGAAATAGTGCTGCCATCTAGTGCTCTTGCAAATTGATAACATTCTTGCAAACCTGCTGCCATATAGTGCTCAAAAAATGGGCAGGATCCTAAGCATATGCGTCCCTACTAGTTAACAAAAGATACCAAGAGAATGAAGAAAAACTAACGGCTAGATTACGAGTTTGGTGTTAGCCTTAAAAAGCATTGTTAAGGGGTCCTAACGCTGCTTTTTAACGCCCGCTGGTATAACGAATCAGGCAGGTACAGGTGTACCGCTCACTTTTCTTCTGCAACTTTTCCATACCGCAAATCCCCTTACATCAATTGCGTATCCTATCTTTTTAATGAGATTTGCCTAACGCTGGTATTACGAGTCTTGGAAGAAGTGAGCGGTACAGCCTCTACCTCCAAGACTCCTACCGCATATAAAAGTCAGTAGTTAAGAGTTTTATGGGCTAACGCCGGAACATAAAGCTCTTAACTAAAGTGCTAAAAAGTGCACTAACACCCATAAACTACCTATTAACCCCTAAACCGAGCCCCCCCCCCACATCTCAAACACTATAATAAAATTATTTAACCCCTAATCGCCGCCACCTACATTATACCTATGAACCCCTAATCTGCTGCCCCTAACATTGCCGAACCCTATATTATATTTATTAACCCCTAATCTGCCGCCCCCAACGTCGCCGCCACCTAACTACAATTATTAACCCCTAATCTGCCGACCGGACATTGCCGCCACTATAATAAATGTATTAACCCCTAAACCGCCGCACTCCCGCCTCGCAAACACTATAACATTTGTTATTAACCCCTAATCTGCCGTCCCTAACATCGCTGTCACCTACCTACAATTAATAACCCCTAATCTGCCGCCCCCATCGTCGCCACTACTATATTAAATGTATTAACCCCTAAACCTAAGTCTAACCCTAACCCTAACACCCCCCTAACTTAAATCTATTTTAATAAATCTAAATAAAATTACTATAATTAAAGTATTCCTATTTAAAACTAAATACTTACCTATAAAATAAACCCTAATATAGCTACAATATAACTAATAGTTACATTGTAGCTATTTTAGGATTTATTTTTATTATACAGGCAACTTTGTATTTATTTTAACTAGGCACAATAGTTATTAAATAGCTATTAACTATTTAATAGCTAACTAGCTAAAATAAATACAAAATTACCTGTAAAATAAACCCTAACCTAAGTTACAATTACACCTAACACTACTCTATAATTAAATTAATTACCTAAACTACCTATAATTAAATACAATTAAATTAAATAAATTAAATTACGAAAAAAACAAACTCTAAATTACAGAAAATAAAAAGAAATTACAATATTTTAAACTAATTACACCTAATCTAATCCCCCTAATAAAATAAAAAAGCCCCCCAAAATAATAAAATTCCCTACCCTACACTAAATTACAAATAGCCCTTAAAAGGGCCTTTTGCGAGGCATTGCCCCAAAGTAATCAGCTCTTTTACCAGCCCTTAAAAGGGCTTTTTGCGGGGCATTGCCCCAAAGTAATCAGCTCTTTTACCTGTAAAAAAAGAAATACAAACCCCCCCCCAACATTACAACCCACCACCCACACACCACTACTCTAAAACCCACCCGATCCCCCCTTAAAAAAACCTAACACTACCCAAATTGAAGATCACCCTACCTTGAGCCATCTTCACCCAGCCGGGCACCAGTGGTCATCCGATGGGGCAGAAGAGGACATCCGAACTGGCAGAAGTCTTCATCCTATCCGGGCAGAAGAGGACATCCGGACCGGCAGACATCTTCATCCAAGCAGCATCTTCTATCTTCATCCATCCGACGAGGAACGGCTCCATCTTGAAGACCTCCGGCACGGAACATCCTTCTAGGCCGACGACTACCCGACGAATGGCTGGTCCTTTAAATGATGTCATCCATGATGGCGTCCCTCGAATTCTGATTGTCTGATAGGATTCTATCAGCCAATCGGAATTAAGGTAGGAAAAATCTGATTGGATCAGCCAATAGAATGCAAGGTCAATTTTTTTAGAGTAGGGGTGTGTGGGTGGTGGGTTGTAATGTTGGGGGGGGGATTGTATTTCTTTTTTTTACAGGTAAAAGAGCTGATTACTTTGGGGCAATGCCCCGCAAAAGGCCCTTTTAAGGGCTATTTGTAATTTAGTGTAGGATAGGGAATTTTATTATTTTGGGGGGCTTTTTTATTTTATTAGGGGGATTAGATTAGGTGTAATTAGTTTAAAATATTGTAATTTCTTTTTTATTTTCTGTAATTTAGTGTTGTTTATTTTTCGTAATTTAGTTTATTTAATTTAATTGTATTTAATTGTAGGTAGTTTAGGTAATTAATTTAATTATAGAGTAGTGTTAGGTGTAATTGTAACTTAGGTTAGGGTTTATTTTACAGGTAATTTTGTATTTATTTTAGCTAGTTAGTTATTAAATAATTAATAACTATTTAATAGCTATTGTGTCTAGTTAAAATAAATACAAAGTTGCCTGTAAAATAAAAATAAATCCTAAAATACTGTAGCTACAATGTAACTATTAGTTATATTGTAGCTATATTAGGGTTTATTTTATAGGTAAGTATTTAGTTTTAAATAGGAATATTTATTTAATTATAGTAATTTTATTTAGATTTATTAAAAATAGATTTAAGTTAAGGGGGTGTTAGGGTTAGGGTTAGACTTAGGTTTAGGGGTTAATACATTTAATATAGTAGCAGCAACGTTGGGGGTGGCAGATTAGGGGTAAATAATTGTAGGTAGGTGGCGGCGACATTGGGGGCGGCAGATTAGGGGTTAATAAATATAATGTAGATGTCGGCGATGTTAGGGGCAGCAGATTAGGGGTTCATAGGTATAATGTAGGTGGCGGCAGTGTCCTGAGCGGCAGATTAGTGGTTAATAATATAATGCAGGTGGCGAGGATGTCGGGGGCGTCAGATTAGGGGTTAATAAGTGTAAGGTTAGGGATGTTTAGACTCAGGGTTCATGTTAGGGTGTTAGGTGTAGACTTAGAAAGTATTTACCCATAGTAATCAATGGGGATGCGTTAGGAGCTGAACGCTGCTTTTTTGCAGGTGTTAGGTTTTTTCAGCCGTCTCAGCCCCATTGTTTCCTATGGGGAGATCGTGCACGAGCACGTTTTAGCCAGCTTACCGCTACCGTAAGCAACGCTGGTATTACAGTGAGAAGTGGCGCTAAATTTGCTCAACGCTCACTTTTCTGAGGCTAACGCAGCCATTCAGAAAACTTGTAATACCACACGTTGTTTAAAGTGAGCGCTGGAAAAAAAAGGAGCGTTAGCAACGCAAGTCTTTACCAACAAAACTCGTAATCTATCCATAAGTAAATTAGAAAGTTGTTTAAAATTGCATGCTCTAGCTGATTCAAGAAAGGAAACTTTTAGGTTTCATATCCCTTTGAGGGAGATGAAATTTAGGGGTTTAAATACCAACCCCCCATCCAGCTCTCTTAAGCCCTCTAGTCCACTTCTGGATTTCTGGGGCATTGCAGGGTTGCTAGTGCTACAATTACATTAACAAATAAGAGCATGTCATGTTTGCACAGTTGCACTATAATATCCCTTTAACATGCATTCAAAAAAGTTTGCAAAGTAAAAAAAAATGTCAATAGTTTGCTCCATTGTTCTCTCATACCTTGTGTTTAAACATTTTTTTTTATTTTTTCCAAGCTCTGAGAACAAATTATACTGGCATGTGATGTTTTCCATCAAGAATAAATGCTTCAAAAAAGTTAAGAGTTTCTCAAAATGCATTTACTGCATTATTAAAACTATGTATTCCCAAACAAGTAACATCATTCAAAAACAAAATGACAACATATTGTTCAAGAACAAATATCAGTATGCAAGTGGAGCAGATTCACTTTCTTCTATTTACAAACAGCTCATATGACCCTCACTAGACAATGACAAATGGAACACTTTGTTTATGACAACAGAATACTTTTCTTCTTGAAATAATTGCAATAACTATTTGTTTAGATATCTTAGAATGTACCTGAGCAGCAAAATCTTTTCTTTATATGCATATAAATTCATTTTAAGGCAGCAGTATAAAAAGTAAATACATAAATAACATGAACAGCTGTTTGTTCTTTTTTTAAATAAAAATATTGCTGAGGGCAGTATTGTAGTACTTTAGATAAAAGCATTAGGTAAACGGAGTAGTTTTTAAACCTGTATATTCTGCAGAATAAAATGAATGACTGCCTTACATCTTGTATATAAAACCAAACTGCTTGTTGGCACAAGTTAATAGTGGACATCATAAAGGTAACCTGAAGTTGAACGTCCTACATGATGTTATGGGTCGGATTTAACAAGCAGAGGATGCTGCTGTGTCCGCCTGAAACCTAAATTAGGAAGCAGCGTCCGTTAGACCGCTGCTCCTTAACTTCTCCACCACCTTTTAGGTGGACTGCAATTATCCCAATCTGATACGAACGAGATAATTGACACCCCCTGCTAGCGGCCGTGAATGTGCCGTGGCTGGCATTACAAAAGCATTTGGAGCCGATTTATCATGTTCGGGCAGACATGATCCGCTGTAGCGGATCATGTCCACCCTACATCGATAAATGCCACTAGCGTACGCTGTCGGCATTTATCATTGCAAAAGCATTCCCTGTGAAATGCTATTGCAATACCGCCCCCTGCATATTTGCGGCCAATCGGTTGCTAGCAGGCGGTGTCAATCAACCCGATCGTATCCGGACAAGAAGCAGCGGTCTTAAGATCGCTGCTTCTTAACTTACATTTTCAGTGAGCCTTAAGGCTGGCGTGGAAACAGCTATACCCGCAGTTTAGTAATTCAACCCCCATGTCTAAACCTGATCTGTTAGATATAAAGAAATCAGCAGTGGTGGTTCTAGATTGAAAGCTTGATGATCTAAACCTTGCCCAGATAAGGTTTTTCCTTGCAGACAATCGCATGGGCTGCCCTAGTGGAATGATTGTAAAAAGGGGCAGTCCCTGCCAGTGGGGACTCCTGTTGAAAATAATGGAGCTCAATGGATAGGGACTTTTCGCTCCATAGAGCGAAATTAACAGCCAAAATAAATCACATTATGCTGCTTTGTGTGTATTGCATTTTACATTTGCCTATATTTTCATACGCATGTGTTTTTCTATTGGGATATTAAGTATTTGGAATGTTTTGAGAAAAGCTTGCCACTTTTTAGTTGGCGAGAAAAAACTTTGAGATCTGTAGTGCAAAAATCTTTACAGAATGATGCTGGAATTAGAGAGAATTTAATATACGCCCATAGAACTCCCATGTTCAGCCCAATTTATGAAAAAAAATAAAAAATTATGCTAAGTATTTTGTACTTATAAGTATAAATTTATAAGTGATTTTTGTGCATCCAATGTAGTAAGATTCTGACTTACACTTACATAATTAATACAATTTATTCTTGTGTAATTTACATAAAACAAATTACGTTTTTTTTGTACAATACGATTTTTTGTGAATAATTTTGTTATGATTTTTGATGCACCTTAAAAATACAATTGTCCTTGCTTATTTTGTGTCAATGGGTCAATTATTAATTTTGCATATTTAAAATGCGAATTTTATTTCGCACTTTTCATATGAAAATGCAGTATACGCTCCTTAGCGAGACACCCTGATTTGAGGGTAAAAAGTGGCTTTATATAATTCTTCAAAATTATTTAATAAGCTTTAATAAGCTTTAGAGATGCCCAGAGCATCCATCTCATGAGGCCCTGCCGTGATTTTAGGAAGCCGGTTTCGTAATTGGTGACGTATTTACAGAGGACCTGCAGGCAGGGGATGTTTATCCAGCTTTGAAGAAGTAAAAAGGTAAGTATTCGTAAAAAACGGTGCAATGTAAACTTTCATCAATAAAAGTGCCCCGGTTTTTAATAGTATATTTAAAAACGGGGCACTATTTGATGAAAGTTTACATTCACTTTAAATGTGAAATAAATCTGTTATTTCATAATGCACATAATACAGGTGAAGTCATAAAGCAAGGTGGCTTCAAATAGTATTTTAATGCAAACTATAGATATTAAATCCTACAATCTGATATACACATTACTTGTGTTTGCCAGCCATCGTGTACAACAGATGCAATACAGTAGATCCCATACTAAATATCTGCGCCCTTTATGCATCGGCCATTGCAAACTACAGTGCAGCATATCAGAGCCCAGAACAGATACATAACCCCCTGTCTCCAGTTATGCAAATATATGCCACAGCAAATTACTGACCAGATGTTTGACCCTACTGAATATATTATGCTGCATAAGACCAACACCAGACCCATGCACACTTTTATGCTGAAAGACCCCAGGACCAAATGCAAAGCCCACTTACACCTCGATTTATACTAGATATATACTAAATCAGACCAGTTGCACCAGGCAAGATACATGGTCCACTGTGCACCTTATAGGCCAGATAGTAGATTCCAACTCCAGGCAAGATACATGACTCCATGATGCACTATATACAGGGTATGTGCCGCGTCAGTACTGCAGACCAGTTGTTCAGTTCCCCACAGCCTCTTTATGGGCTAGAGTGGAGCACTATTTATCGCTCCTGTTCGTGCGTTTACTCTGCTAAAAGTAATCTTTTTGTGCGTTGAGTATCATGCGTATTACAAGTTGAAAGTAAAACGTTTTTGCACAAGTGCTATCCCGATGTGCGCTAAACTTGGAATATCACAAACATTTAAAAATAAAATAGCACCCAACAAGTCACGTAAACCTGATCACGTTTTCTCGAGTGTGCTTACCTGACATTAAATATTAATTTCCAATTGCAATGTTCTTCACATAGCAGAATATGTTCTATTTATTCTTAAATACAATATATATATATATATATATATATATATATATATATATATATATATATATATATATATATATATATAAAATTATATATAGGCATATATATACAGGTATATATAGGAATATCTATTTAAAAATACTTAGAACATATTTCCCTATGTGAAGAACATTGGAATGTGAAATATTTACATCAATACATAGCTAAACAATTTATTAAATATGAATATTGCATAAATATAATTTTTCATGTTTTCATCTACTTGTCTGCAAAGGTCTCCAGTGCACACACAAAATTCAAAATGAAAGATTAATTGCAAAGGATTCTAAGTCAATTCCTAAAAGGTTCACGGTAAAAAAGTACATAAATAGCAAAAAATCTAAGAAGGACAATATAGGTACAAAATACGTAGAGGGTAGTATGATTAACAGTGACAGGGAGAAGGCTGAGGTACTAAACCAATTCTTTTCTTCAGTATACACAAGAGAGGAACCAATGGAGGATACTTTGGAACAAGCTAGAACATGCCTGCTCAAACCATTAACTAGGTCATGTCTAGATGCTATAAGGAAAAAACTGGATAATATTAAGGTAAATATAACTCCAGGCCGTTGGAATACACCCGAGGGTTTTACAGGAATTTAGCACTTTTATAGAAAAACATCTACTCTTAATTTTTCAAGACTCGTTATCATCAGGCATAGTACCCCAGGACTGGCATAAAGCTGATGTAGTGCCACTCTTCAAAAAGGGAAACAGGGCTGATCCAGGAAGCTATAGACCAGTTAGTCTGACATCAATAGTGAGGAAGATACTTGAAGGGATTCTAAAGAATTATATTGATGAGTATATTTGTGTAAACAAGATTATGAGTTCAAATCAGCATTGTTTTATGAGAAATTGATCATGTCAAACTAATCTAATTAGATTCTACATGGAAGTAAGTAAAAATATAGATAAAGGGGAATCAGTTGATGTGATATACTTAGATTTTGCAAATGTAATGTTCATGGAATACTCCTCTGTCAGACTGAACTCGGCCAGTAGTCTTATTATCCCGGTGTCGAGCCGGAATGATAGGGAATATCCCAGAGCAGAGAGAGTTAGTAAGATGAGGAGAGCGGCACTCCACAGGCAGGACAGTACCCAGCGGCAACGGCAGAGCAGTCCAAGGCAAACCACAAGAATGGTCAGACAGGCAAGATTTGGCAACAGTAAAGCAGTAATAGGACAAAACACTAGAATCGTCAGGCAGGCTGGGTTTGGCAATGGTAAAGCAGTCCAAGGGCACACCACTAAATTGATCAGGCAGGGTTCGGCAACAAAGAGGCAATCCAGAACAACAAGGGTTAATAAGCAGAGTATTCAGACAGGCAGGGTTCAGCAGCAGTATATCAATCCAGCAAATTAGGGATTAAACAGGCAGAGTAGTCAGGCAGGCAGGGTTCAGCAGCAATATATTAGTCCAGCAATTTAGGGGTTAAACAGGCAGAGTAGTCAGACAGGCAGAGATCAGCAGCAGTATATCAATCCAGCAATTCAGGGGTATAACAGGCAGAGTAGTCAGACAGGCAGGGTTCAAACACATTAAGGCAATACAGTAGTAATGATCTATCACACTCAGGAGCACACAAAGAAACAACTATACCTGGGCAGTGATAGATCGTTACTGGGAGACATACATAGGCGCAGGATTCGTGCCACAGGAATCCAGACCGGCAACTGAGAGGAGCGTGCAACGATGACGTCAGTGTCGCACACATCCAACCTGACACAGCCCCTGGCAACGAGCAGGGTAGGAGACCCTGTGCCCCTAGCAACGGCTAGAGCGGCGCGGCGTGACAGCAAAGGCGTTTGATACAGTGCTAGATGAAAGATTAATGTTCAAAATTAAAGGACTGGGAATAGCTGAAAATGCTTCAGCTATGGATAAATAACTGGATAAAAGACAGGGAGCAACGAGTAGTAGTTAATGGATCATTCTCAGATTGGACAAAGGTAATCAGTGGAGTCCCCCAGGGATCAGTACTGGGCCCTGTTCTTTTTAATATTTTTATTAATGATTTAGAGTAAGGATACAATAGCAACATATCTATTTTTGCAGTGGATACAAAGTTGGATTAGATAATTAGGTCAGAGCAGGATGAACTAGCGTTAAAAGGGGAGCTGCAAAAATTAGAAGTATGGGCAGGTAAATGGAAAATTATATTTAATACGCGAAAATGCAATGTTCTACATTTTGGAAGTAAAAATAAGCAGGCAATGTATTATTTAAATAGGAATAAACTTAGCCAAACTGAGGAGGAAAGGGATTTGGGAGTAGTAATAGATAACAAGCTAAAGATGGGTGCACAATGCAGGGCAGTGGCCTCTAAGGTAGTGAATGCCAATACCTTAGATACTTTTAAAAATGACTTGGATACATTTCTGGCTAGAAACAGAATTCATGGATATGATTGCTTGTGTTAAATGGGTAACCTTTTAATGGGATTCATTTAAGCTCAACTGGAGCTTTTTTGTACAGGGACATGGAAGTCCAAATAAAAGTGTTATGGATCAGATGGAGGGTGCAATTAAAAAAAAAGAAGATATTTTGCTATCAAAGGTGCTGATTCCTCTTGGTATTCCTGAAACTTAGCTATTTTTGCAACAATTGTTACAAACACATTCCCTATGTAGTGCTCAAGACAAATGTACACTTATTAGCATGGGCATATGGAAGGGAAGGAAGAGGGGGCGATAATCCCTTGTGTTTTGTTCTTTATATATTCTAGTTAACAGTTGTCTGTGTTAACTTTATTATTGTTGGGGCATATTTTTATTTTTTTCTACCACAATGAAAAATTGTGTGGTCTAAGCTTGTGAGCCAACCTAGATAACTACATTTTGTGAAAAAATGCAAAGAGAAAATATTCCATTTGATAAGAAAATTCACATTATTAAGTGATAGAAAAGTCACATTTGAAATGTACAGCAGAGAAATGATCTGCTCATTCAAATGCAAAAAAAGAATCCCCTTGACAATTTGGAATAATTTATACATGACATCATAAGCAACATCACATATGGCATTAACCCCTCACATTCTCCACAGTAATGCAAGATACCCATCATAGCAGAATCCATTGAGGAAAAAACTGATTTGTCCATTGTAACTAGCAGAATTAGTGACAGATGTTCAGTTAACCCTTTCAATATTACTATGTGATGCAGTAAAACACATTCCCTGTTTATTTTACATAAAATGCTTATATAATCTTTTATTTAATGTTGTTAATATGTGTCCATGTTTTATTGTTTGATTAGGAAACTTGGGACGTTTATTTGTGTTTTCTTACATTTAAACTGAGAATTAGCAAATATGTCACCCATTTGTATTTATAAACATCACAAAATGCATCTTCAAAAGATCAAGGGGTTAATTTATCAAGCTCGGTACGGAGCTTGATGCCCTGTGTTTAACCTGTCTGCCTGCTCTGAGGCGGCAGACAGAAATCAACACGATCGAATAAGATCGGGTTGTTTGACACCCTCTGCTAGCGGCCGATTGGCCTAGAATCTGCAGGTGGCGGTATTTCGCCAGCAGTTCACAAGAACTGCTGGTGCAATGATAAATGCTGACAGCATTTATCGATGTGCAGCGGACATGATACGCTACATCCTATCATGTCTGCTCGCACTATGATAAATTGACCCCCAAGCTGTTGAGAAAGAAAAAAAAAAATAATGTATTATATGGGCAATTGTAGTTTTGCTAGTGTTGCTAGCGCAATCGCCATTTACACTTCAATCCTTACCACAATCTGTTTTCTGAAACAAAAATGTTGCACAAAACAAATCAAAAATACATTACAAAGTACAGTTACACTCACATTAACACTGTCTAATAAAAACTATTTAGAAAAATATTGCACAAAAAAAGTTATAAGGGCATGAGATCTCGGGTGTTAGAAAAAAAAGGCAGGCAAAAGGCTTTAACATTAAAGGGACACTAAACCCAATATTTTTCTTTAATGATTCAGATAGAGCATGCAACTTAAGCCACTTTCTAATTTACTTCTATTATCAATTTGTATTCGCTCTCTTGCTATCTTTATTTAAAAAGCAGGAATGTAAAGTTTAAGAGCCGGCCTATTTTTGGTTCAGAACCTGGGTTCTGCTTGCTTATTGGTTAGCCAAATGTAGCCACCAAAAGGCAAGCACTATCCATGGTGCTGAACCTAAAATGGACTGGCTCCTAAGTTTTAAATTCCTGCTTTTTAAATAAAGATAGCAAGAGAACGAAGACAAATTTATAGTAGGAGAAAAATAGAAAGTTGCTTCAAATTGCATGCTCTATCTGAATCATAAAAGAAAACATTTGGAGTATCCCTTTTTTTTTTTATATATATATTTATTTATTTGTGGCTGCCAGAAAAAAGAAGCCATTCCACTTGAACATGAAACTACACCACGCAGGGTGTAAACAAATATACAGCATAAAACAGAGAATATGATTAAATTGCATCATTCACAATATACATAGATATCAAATAATATAACCCAAATAAAGCCTTTTTTTTTTTTTTTTTTTTTTTGTTCTTTCTGCGTGGAAATATCATAAGAAAAAGAAAATAGAAAAAATATAATAAAACAATCGATTCTTTTAACTCTGGCAGCTCGTTTTATCATGAACTAAGGAACAAAAACACAATCACACACACAAAAAAAAAAACAACATAATTTTCCTTTCTCTTTTCTTTTTTTTTCTCTTATTTATATAGACAATCTGTCTCTCTTCCTTCAACAGGGGGTCTCCTACCATATCGATTGTCTATCAAAACTATTTCTTCATCAGACTTCTCTAGCCTGTTCAGTTGTTCTACCTATAACTTAAAACCCAATCTGCCGGAAAATCTCCTAATAATACCAAATCAAAAAAGCAAACGGTACTTAAAAATGGGTATAGAATTGTCTTTTGCACATCCTCTGGATACGTTTTGATTATAGGTAACCATCCCAGTAGAAAATGTTTGCATTCTTTTTCGCTTGCATCCCAAAGATGGAAAGATTCGAATATAATTTGCAACTGGATTTCTTTAATAAAAAATGAAAAACCAGGCAGCCTTTTGGCTTTCCAATTACTTACTATAAGTTGTCTAACAAGTAAGATGATTGTATTTATAATTTTACTTGATGGAGCTGTCTTTTGACTAGAACGGATTAACAGAAAAATATCCTCAACTTTAAACTGTATGTTTGTTGAATACAATCTATTAATCCAGAAAATCACTTTCTTCCAAAATTGTTGAATCCTAGGGCAATGCCAAAACATATGTAAGATATCTGCATTCATGAAGACACATCGCGGGCAAAAGAAATCTTGACCCGAATACATTTTAGCCATTTTCCGGGGTGTAAAGTAATAATTATTAAGCAATTTCATATGACCTTCTCTCCAGCTAGTTGGAATACGGCACTTGTTTAAAGTTTTACAGCTATCTTTTAATATTTCATGATCTATGTTTGGAATCATAGTTATCCATTTTACACATAATTTTTCCATAAGAGAATCACTTTGTTTAGCAAGCATGATACTATATAATAATGAGATAGAAGGGGGCTTGATGTGAGCAATGACCATAATTGTTCTTAACTCCGACCATGCGACTATCTCACCGCCATTCCACCCCCTAGATGATATAAAATGATGCACTTGTAGATAGGGATAGAAATTATTACTTGATAGATCAAATCGAGCTTTCAAGATATCAAAAGAGATTATTTGTCGCTCTTCCGTTAAAAATTGCGATATTAACTTAAGATCTTTATTGAACCATTCTCTAAATACCTGCTGGTTGTTTCCAGGGTTCAGGGTTGCCTATTAAAGGCAGATAATCCGAAAAGGAGTAATCTAGACCAATAAGGGAACATATTTTTTGCCAGGCAAGAACTACGTTATTTACTGATATTAAACTTTTAACATTATGCGGTATTTCTTTTGGTTGAGTATGTAATAAAGCTTTAAGGGAAAAGGGAGAAACTATAGTATTCTCCAATTCTAATGTTGAAAACCAACTTGTTTCTATAAGCCAATCAAGCGCAATTTTACCCAGAGCTGCAAGATTATAAAACGCTATATTGGGTAAAGCTAATCCGGCTGCTTCACGAGGTTGCATCAATTTTTCTAATGCGATTCGTGATTTTTTCTTGTTATGCCAAATAAATTGTGAGAAACTAGAATTTAGTTTCTGTATATCGGCTTTATATAGAATCAAGGGCAAATTCTGTAAAAGAAAAAGAAGCCTGGGAAAGATTATTGTCTTAATAAGATTCACTCTCGCAGTCAACGATAATGGAAGAGCAGCCCAGAGTTTCAGGTCGGCATATATTTTCTGAAATAACGGGAAGAAATTAAGGCCGTACCATCTTACAGGATTTCTATGAAGATATATTCCCAGATATCTAAGAGCATCTACCTCTTTGAATTCCAAATTGTCTGCTGCATTACTTGTTTTATATAACCACATCAATTCGCTTTTATTATAATTCACTTTATAACCGGAGAATGAACTAAAAAAGTTCAGACAATCTATCACACTCGGAATGGCCCTAGGTGTATTATAAAGGAAGATTAGTATATCATCTGAGTATAATAAAGTTTTGAGGACAGTCTGACCGATAGAAATACCTTCTAAAACATCCCGTAACCTTATGGAAAGAGGTTCTAATGCTAGGTTGAACAAAAGGGGAGACAGGGGACAACCTTGTCTAGTACCTTTTTTCAGTCTTATCCCTGAAGTGAGATTATTATTCATTAGGAGATAAGATATTGGACACTGATAGATATTACGAACAAACCGAACGAAATCATTTTTAAACCCAAACTTTTCGAGAGTCTGAAATAGATATTCCCATTCTATGGAGTCAAATGCTTTAACAGCGTCAAGGGTTAAAAGTGCACAATCATATTTAAAATATCTACCTGGATTTTGGCGAATATTCCATATATAATCTAATAAGGTTGTCACTTTCTGTGTATTTTTAGAGACATTTCTGGAAGCCATAAACCCTGATTGATCCGGATGTATCACTTCATCAAGACATAACATTAATCTAGATGCTAAAATAGAGGATAGTATTTTATAATCCGCATTAAGTACGGAAATTGGTCTATAGGACCCTGGGTCCTCTGCATCTTTCCCCTTTTTAAGAATCAAAGAGATGTTCGCAGCCGCAAAGTATTCTGAAGGTATATTCCCATTCCTATAATAACTATTAAACAATTTTTCTAAGGTAGGTTTAATTTAATCTGTGAGTATTTTGTAATACTCTGCAGGCAGACAATCCGGCCCAGCAGCTTTATTCAATTTGGCCTTATCAATTGCTTCCTTTATCTCATTTGCTGAAATGGGGGCATTAAGCCTAGCCAAAAGATCTTGTGAAACTCTAGGGATTTTTATTTGAGACCAAAATTTTTCCTGATTCTGTACATGATTGGTACTCTGCGTATAAAGTTTTTGATAATACAAAAATAGCATTTGGTTAATATCAGATACTCCCGTATACCTATTGTCTTGATCCCTGATTGCTAATATATAGTTTTTTTCTTTCTACCCTTAACTAGTTTAGCTAGAAATTTAGCTGAATAACCAAAATGTCCCTTAAAACGGAGGTTTAATTTTTTCTCTTCTTCTAGGGATTTTTGTTTAAAAAAAACATCCCGTTCTTGTCTAGCGCTAGAATACTTTTCCCAATACGCACGAGTTGGATCTCTAACATATTTCTGATAACTATTCTTAACCTGTTTAGCGAGTTGGATTTCTCTCCTTTTATCTTTGCGGTTTTTTTTACACATACAGTGGGGGAAAAAAGTATTTAGTCAGCCACCAATTGTGCACGTTCTCCCACTTAAGAAGATTAGAGAGGCCTGTAATTTTCATCATAGGTATACCTCAACTATGAGAGACAAAATGTGGAAACAAATCCAGACAATCACATTGTCTGATTTGGAAAGAATTTATTTGCAAATTATGGTGGAAACTAAGTATTTGGTCAATATCAAAAGTTCATCTCAATACTTTGTTATATATCCTTTGTTGGCAATGACAGAGGTCAAACGTTTTCTATAAGTCTTCACAAAGTTGTCACACACTGTTGCTGGTATGTTGGCCCATTCCTACATGCAGATCTCCTCTAGAGCTGTTTTGGTGCTGTCGCTGGGCAACATGGACTTTCAACTCCCTCCAAAGGTTTTCTATGGGGTTGAGATCTGGAGACTGGCTAGGACACTCCAGGACCTTGAAATGCTTCTTACGAAGCCACTCCTTCATTGCCCAGGCAGTGTGTTTGGGATCATTGTCATGCTGAAAGACCCAGCCACGTTTCATCTTCAATGCCCTTGCTGATGGAAGGAGGTTTGCACTCAAAATCTCACGATATATGGCCCCATTCATTCTTTCATGTACACGGATCAGTCGTCCTGTTCCCTTTGCAGAGAAACAGCCCCAAAGCATGATGTTGTCACCCCCATGCATCACAGTAGTTATGGTGTTCTCTCTCCTCCAAACACGACAAGTTGTGTTTCTACCAAACAGTTCTACTTTGGTTTCATTTGACCATATGACATTCTCCCAATCCACTTCTGGATCATCCAAATGCTCTCTAGCATACTTCAGACGGGCCCGGACATGTACTGGCTTAAGCAGGGGGACACGTCTGGCACTGCAGGATCTGAGTCCCTGGCGGCGTAGTGTGTTACTGATGGTAGCCTTTGTTACGTTGGTCCCAGCTCTCTGCAGGTCATTCACTAAGTCCCCCGTGTGGTTCTGGGATGTTTGCTCACTGTTCTTGTGATCATTTTGACCCCACGGGGTGAGATCTTACGTGGAGCTCCAGATTGAGGGAGATTATCAGTGGTCTTGTATGTCTTCCATTTTCTAATTATTGCTCCCACCGTTGATTTCTTTACACCAAGCTGCTTGCCTATTGCAGATTCAGTCTTCCCAGCCTGGTGCAGGTCTACAATTTTGTTTCTGGTGTCCTTCGACAGCTCTTTGGTCTTCACCATAGTGGAGTTTGGAGTGTGACTGTTTGAGGTTGTGGACAGGTGTCTTTTATACTGATAACAAGTTCAAACAGGTGCCATTAATACAGGTAATGAGTGGAGGACAGAGGAGCCTCTTAAAGAAGAAGATACAGGTCTGTGAGAGCCAGAAATCTTGCTTGTTTGTAGGTGACCAAATACTTATTTTCCACCATAATTTGCAAATAAATTCTTTCCAAATCATAAAATGTGATTGTCTGGATTTGTTTCCACATTTTGTCTCTCATAGTTGAGGTATACCTATGATGAAAATTACAGGCCTCCCTCATCTTCTTAAGTGGGAGAACTTGCACAATTGGTGGCTGACTAAATACTTTTTTTCCCCACTGTATAGGCCTTAATTTCTCCCCTTAGATACGCCTTAGAGGCTTCCCAGAAAGTTTCAATTTTCTGGAAATATGCTATGTTAAAAGTACAATAATCTTTCCATTTCTGTTTTAACCATAAATTAAATCTAATATTCTTGTACATAAACCGTGGGAATATAATAGTTAGATTCTTATTCACCTGATTTTCAGAAGATAGAAATGACAGTGAGACAATCGCATGGTCGGATATCGCTATATCACCTATTGTGGCCTTGACTTTCTGCAAAGAGAGAGATTCAGCGACTAATAAATAATCTATTCTTGAAAATGTCCTGTATTTTTTAGATTCGCAAGTAAATACACGCTGGTCAGGATTTTGAAGTCTCCAGACGTCAATTAATTTAATCTGATAACAGAATTTTTTCATATATTTAGCTTGACTGTTATATACCGCTATGTTTTTTTTTTTGAAAACCTATCTAATTCAGGGCAAAACGAAAGATTAAAATCACCACCTATCACGAGGTTATCTGATATGAAAGGTAATAGTTTACTCTTCAACTTTTCCCAGAAATCTTTAGAGAAATTATTTGGTGTCTTATCCCCTTTATTCGTACTTGCAAAAGTATATACCTAGCCTCCTGATCTGCTTCCATCTGTATTATTTGATATGATCAATTTTTATTTAACAGTATTGCAACGCCTAATTTCCCACCACAACTAGGAGTAGCGAAGACCTCGCCTATCCATCTACATCTCAATTTGGGAATCTCAATATCCTTTAAATAGGTTTCCTGTATAAATACTACACTCGGTTCCAATAAACCTAATTTTTTAATTATCACCTTACGTTTTATTGGATTAGTGATACCCCCCACGTTCCAAGATAAAATCGTTAAATTTCCTAATACATCAAGCATAATAAAATATGATACAAGGTCTTAAACCAATTACAATCTGAAATATCTCTGTCTTTCTTCCGCTTCTATTATAAGATCCAATTTCTAACAAACCAAAATACTACTATAACCCCTAATCTATGCAAGGAGCCATACAGATATCCGTATATCATAAGTAAGTCTAAATAGAAACCCATAGAGGAAACACTCTCAGTGAATAATTCAATCCAGCTTACGAATATTCTTTTCGAGGACGTAGCACTAAGAGAGGTTAAAAGGACGGGAGAAAAGAGAGAGAGAAAAGAAAAAAAAAAAAAAAAAGAGGATAAAAAGTAAAAAAAATAAAAAAAATAAAAATCTTCACATTCACCACAGGCACAAACATTCCTGTATCTTAATAGTAAAACACTATAATATGAGAGTATCTATCTCGCTTGGTTATCATTTAGAATCACTGTATTCTCTTGCTTTAGCTTGGTCAGTGAACATAAGCTTATTGCCATTGTCATCCACTAAAATTTTAGCGGGGTAAATCATACGTGCTTTAATACCCTTATTTATCATAATCGTGCATATGGGAGACATAGCTTTTCTTTTTTTAACTGTCTCATTGGAAAAATCTTGAAATAACATGACTCTTTTATCATTTATAGTAAAAGTATCAAATTTCCTGTAGAGTCTCAGCATTTCCACTTTATCCTGATACTTAAGTAATTTAAATATACATGTCCTATTTCTGACTGGGCCACTATCAAAGGTTTTTTTTGTTCCTAACCTATGTGCCCTTTCAATGGACAGAGGTAAAACTTGTGGGGGAAAACCTAAAGCCAGGGGTAATGTTAGGGAGGTAAATTCAATCAGGTTGTCATAATCTGCTGTTTCAGGGATACCTAGAATCCTTATATTATTGCGTCTAGAGCGATCCTCTTGATCCTCCAGACGAGCTTCCATATTTTGGATTATGGACTGTTGTTTAGATAGAATATTTTCTTGTTGGTTAACCATATCTTCTAAAGCAGATATTCTATCCTCTGCTTCTGCCATCCTAGTGGCGAATTGTTTAACTTCCTGATTAAGAGTGTTAAGTTCACTAGAAATATCACTTAACTCCTTTTTAATTATGTCAAATTGTGGTGAGAAAAGATTACTAATCTGTATTAATAATGACTGATTATCATTCGATATAGACAATATTTCACTGGAGTCAGAACTTATATCAGCCCCCTTATTATTTTTTTCCTTAGATTTGGCAGGCATTTTAGAAGGGTGTTGTGCAAAATATCTTTCTAAAGACATACAGACTCAGCAAATGTGCCAGCAGAGGAAGAAAAAACGCAAAACAAAACAGAATTTGTGTAAATAAACAAAAAGAAAAAAAAGAAAAAAAAACACACACAAAAAATAAATAAAAAAAAAATCTATATATATATATATTTATAAAAAAAAAAAATCTAATCTAATAATAGTGTATATTGTGATCGTGCTGATCACTTCTAACAATTTGTGAATAATACTCAAATATTTATTGTGGGATGTAGAGATATCCTCTAAAAAACATGTGGTTGCACCATTTAAGTGTTCAAGAAAACCTTTAACTGTTTAAAGTGGTTTTTAGAATAGGTCTCCCAATAGATACTTTGGGAGATTTATATACAAAAACATAAAATTAGTGAACTGCCTGTATCAGGCCTTAATAGTGGAGAGAGGGCCTGCACAATGAATAAAGTTGCAGGGGTGAATCAGCATTATAGCAGTGAACATGTACTTATAAGTCCAGGGATAGAACAATACTATACAAAGTCCAGCCACCGAACCAGACTATGATCCAGTTATATATTCCAGCCTTCAGCTTCTCTTAGTATAGCAGGATATTAAACTTTCAAAAAATATATATTCCAATTGTCCCTTTAATTAAGAGAAGCACTTGATTTTCCCTTTCTCCTTTTCTTATTTCTCTTCTGGAGGAGGAAATAAAAGAAAAGGATTAACCCCTTAACGACCGAGGACGTGCAGGGTACGTCCTCTAAAAAAATACCCTTAACGACCAAGGACGTACCCTGCACGTCCTCGGTGTGGAAAGCAGCTGGAAGCGATCCTGCTCGCTTCCAGCTGCTTTCCGGTTATTGCAGTGATGCCTCGATATCGAGGCATCCTGCAATAACCCTTAGTAGCCATCCGATGCAGAGAGGGCCACTCTGTGGCCCTCTCTGCACCGGATATCTATGGCTTCCATCGTTGGTGGGTGGGAGCGTGTGTGGGAGGCGGGTGGCGGCCATCGATGGCCCAGATGATGTGGAGGGGGGCGGGATCGTGGGCGGGGATGCCCGGACACACGCACAGACGCACGCACGTGCACGGGGAGGCGGGGGCGGGCGCGTGCACGGGGAGGGAGCGGGAGGGAACCGCTACACTACAGAAAACAATGTAAGTAAAAATGAAAAAAAAAGGTCATCAGTGAATGTTGGGTGCTCTGTGGAGGGAGGGAAGCTACACTACAGAAAAAAACGGGTGGAAAAAAAAAATAAAACCGTTTTTTTTCTCCAAACTGGGTACTGGCAGACAGCTGCCAGAACCCAAGATGGCCCCCAGTAAGGCAGAGGGGGAGGGTTAGAGAGCTGTTGGGGGGGATCAGGGAGGTTGGGGGCTATGGGGAGATTCTACAAAGCAGCATATGTAAATATGCCCCAAAAAAAAGAAAAGAAAAAAAAATACCTTTTATTTTAGTACTGGCAGACTTTCTGCCAGTACTTAAGATGGCGGGGACAATTGTGGGGTGGGGGAGGGAAGGAAGCTGTTTGGGAGGGATCAGGAGGTGTGATGTGTCAGGTGGGAGGCTGATCTCTACTCTAAAGCTAAAATTAACCCTGCAAGCTCCCTGCAAACTACCTAATTAACCCCTTCACTGCTAGCCATAATACATGTGTGATGCGCAGCAGCATTTAGCGGCCTTCTAATTACCAAAAAGCAACGCCAAAGTCATATATGTCTGCTATTTCTGAACAAAGGGGATCCCAGAGAAGCATTTACAACCATTTGTGCCATAATTGCACAAGCTGTTTGTAAATAATTTCAGTGAGAAACCTAAAATTGTGAAAAAATTAAAGTTTTTTTTTATTTGATCGCATTTGCCGGTGAAATGGTGGCATGAAATATACCAAAATGGGCCTAGATCAATACTTGGGGTTCTCTACTACACTACACTAAAGCTAAAATTAACCCTAAAAGCTCCCTACATGCTCCCTAATTAACCCCTTCACTGCTGGGCATAATACACGTGTGATGCGCAGTGGCATTTAGCAGTCTTCTAATTACCAAAAAGCAAAGCCAAAGCTATATATCTCTGCTATTTATGAACAAAGGGGATCCAAGAGAAGCATTTACAACCATTTATTTCATAATTGCATAAGTTGTTTGTAAATAATTTCAGTGAGAAACCTTAAGTTTGCGAAAAAATTTGTGAGAAAGTGAACAATTTTTTTTATTTGATCGCATTTGGCGGTGAAATGGTGGCATGAAATATACTAAAATGGGCCTAGATCAATACTTTGGGATGTCTTCTAAAAAAAAATATACACATGTCAATGGATATTCAGGGATTCCTGAAAGATATCAGTGTCCCAACGTAACTAGCGCTAATTTTGAAAAAAAAGTGGTTTGGAAATAGCAAAGTGCTACTTGTATTTATGGCCCTATAACTTGCAAAAAAAGCAAAGAACATGTAAACATTGGGTATTTCTAAACTCAGGACAAAATTTGGAAACTATTTAGCATGGGTGTTTTTTGGTGGTTGTAGATGTGTAACAGATTTTGGGGGTCAAAGTTAGAAAAGGTGTGTTTTTTTCCATTTTTTCCTCATATTTTATATTTTTTTTTATAGTAAATTATAAGATATGATGAAAATAATGGTATTTTTAGAAAGTCTATTTAATGGCGAGAAAAACGGTATATAATATGTGTGGGTAGAGTAAATGAGTAAGAGGAAAATTACAGCTAAACACAAACACAGCAAAAATGTAAAAATAGCCTTGGTCCCAAACGGACAGAAAATGGAAAAGTGCTGTGGTCATTAAGGGGTTAAAGAAGGTCTCTTGTGCAAGGTTGTTGTCCAAATTACAAACACACTCCCTTCTTTTCCTGTCTTTCTTGCTTTTGCAGATTTTTTTTTTCCCTTTAAAAGGGACACAGACAATAAGCAGGTTATACAAGACAATCAGGGAACTGTCTCTCAAAAACCTCAGACAAAAAAAACGGTCCCAACGTGTAAAAATGACACATACCAGTGTAGTGAGGGGTCGCCTGTACCAGATGCAGAACAATGTTATTATACGATACCTCAACCCTGTTCCGGTTTACTACTCCAGGCCTTCCAAGTCCCTTGTCTTGAGCCTCTGTGTCAGGAAGGGCTCTGGAACAGGCTGTGGTCGGTGAGTAATGCTGCTGTAGTACCCGTTCGATTTTGGCAGCCGACTTACATGGGGAGAGCAGAAGTCGAGGATCCCTCGGCGACCGGAATTCGCCACTCTGTCAGCCTCCTCTCCAATTCCAGTATCGCCGACCTGTCACGCCCTACCAGGAGGGCACAGGTCTCTTCCTTCTTTCAAAGTCGCCGCTGGTAGGATTGAGTAAGTGCAGGTAAGGGGAGGAATCGTAACGTGCCTCTGGATGTCTTGGCTTGCTAGTACAGCTTAGTTTTAACTGCACAGGCGATCCCCAGGTCTTAGTCCCATACAGAGGTAGTAGCGTCTCCGCACTCGGGCTTCGGCTGAGAGCTGTGGCAGGTTCCACAGCAAAGTGCCAACAGAGCTGTAGGGGTCACAGGCAAAAGGCGGTCTCAATCAGTGGAGCGGTTCTTCTTAGGCCCTCCGTGAACGCTGGAGTTGAAGCAGCGTGCCGTGAGAGCGCCACTTCCGCCGGAAGCCCCAAGTTGTCTGTGTCTCCATTGGAGTATCCCTTAATATATATGTATTCACATATAGACATATAGACATTTACACTATAAAGCACTTTGCCATTAAGTAAATAAAAACATGATAAAACATATTTGTGCAATATTCATATGTAATAAAGATTTGAACTATGTATTTACCGTATATATTTCACAGTTGCTAATGCGAATATGCTATGCTGTTTACGCAATGGGTGTTTTTATCAACAATTTTTTATTCTCCGTTGACTTCTATAGGGAATGCAAAAAAGTGATGGTGTTTGCACGATCTCGGGTGTTTTGTTTTCTCCTTTTTTTTCTCCGTTGATTTCTATTGGAGAATACACGTGCACACGAAAACTTAAGTTAGGTTTTTCACGCTATTTGGGATAACACTAGTGCAAAATACGTTTTTTTTGGAACTTGTAATACAAACGAATCCCGACTAGAGCAAAAAGCTTTACTCTTGTGAACAATGTTTTTTTATTTAAATGATATGCATTTTCCAATATAGTGCATATTAATTTTGTAAAAAATTTTAAACATATTTTTTTCCATGTTCAAAAAAACATTTTAAACTCTATACAATGCTTAAATTTATATGCATTATACATGAGAATGCATATCATTTAAACATTGTACATACATGTATCGACATAGCTCCTATAGTTATAATTGGAGGGTTTTTTTTTGTCTTTATTAGTCAGGTATAGCAAAGACATGAAATAGATACTGTGATGAGAGCAGGAAGTGACATCACCAGGTTGGGGGTGGGGCTGAGGTCCGTTTGTCTGTGCCGTAGTTAGTTAGTGAGATCAATGCTACCAGATATATGTTTCCATGCTCTACAATAAAATAGAGTTGCACCATCCTTGCTGTGTCCTGCATGTGTCCTGCATCTTATGACATGGTCTCAGAAGTTCTTGCCTGCGCTTCTGTTCCTGATCGATGACGATGTCAAAGTTTACCCCACTTGAGCCTTTTGACTTCTCTCAGCCTGCAGCTTGGCCCACATGGCGTCAGCGGTTTCAGCGCTTCAGAATTGCTTCCAAGCTGGACAAGGAGAGTGGTGAAGTACAAGTTAATTCTCTTTTATACTCTATGGGGAAAGTGGAACCAGTGTTCAATGCTTTTGCTTTCCAAGAAGGAGAAGAATTTGACTTTGAAATAGTTATGAATAAACTCAGTGCCCATTTTGTGCCCAAAAGAAATGTGATTCATGAGAGGGCTTGTTCTCACAAACGTGCTCAGCGTGTGGGAGAATCTGTGGAGTCATTTGTGCGCAACCTGTATGAACTACTGTAGCTTAATTCTGTGAGTTTGGTGTTGCTAAAGAAGAGCAAATCAGAGACAGAATAGTTATTGGAATTGCAGATGCTGAAGTCTCACTGAAGCTGCAGTTAGAGTCTGATTTAACATTAGATGGGGCTATTAGGATGGCCCACCAGAGTGAACTGGTGAAAAAGCAATGTACTGATCTGAGGTCTGAGAGTATTGTGGATGAAGTGCAGCAGTTCAGGAGAGCTGCCAGTGAAAGGCACAGTGTGAGCGGTAGACCTAGGGCAATAGATAGGCCCAGAAGTGGATGGGTGCAGCATGCCCGATGCACACGGTGCAACCGTGCCCATGATCAGAGTGTCATATGACCTGCTAAAATGTAACAGGATGGGCCATTTTGAAGTGGTGTGTAAAACTGAATATATTAAGGAGATGCAGGTGGATTACAACCAGGAGGGTCAAGAAGTGTCCTTTGTGGGGTCTGTTAATGAACGGCCGGGTTCAGAATATGATTGGAGGGTTACCCTTACTGTAATGGGAGCCAAAGTTGCCTTTAAGATTGACACAGGAGCCGACATCACTGTAATGTCTCTTGCAGCGTTCATAAAACTGCCTCGACAGCCCCAGCTGGCAAAAGTTACAACAAAAGTCCATAGTCTTGGTGGCCGTATTGATTGTGGGGGGGAAATTTCTTGCCAGCTGCGAGTACAAGCAAATGAAATTCACCATGTGGGTGCATGTGATTAGAGGTCAGTGTGTTAACAACTTATTGAGCAGAAAAGCAGCCTGCGGTTTGGGCCTAGTGGCCAGAGTGAATGAGATCACAGAAGATATGTTTGGCGAATTGGGCCTACTGAATTGCAACCCAGTCCGTATATCACTTAAAGGTGACACAGTCCCATACAGCATTACCACTCCCCGTAGAATTCCGTTACCGCTCATGCCTCAAGTGGAGAAGGAGCTTCTGCGTATGAAGAATATGGGGGTTAGTGAAGAGGTTGTTGAAGCAACTGACTGGTGTGCCCCCATTGTGCCCGTTGCGAAGAAGAACGGGAAGGTACGCATCTGCGTAGACTTGAAAAGGCTGAATGAGGCATTGAAGAGAGAGAGCTATGTGCTGCCAACACTTGAAGACATAGCACCAAAATTGGTGGGGGCGAAGTTCTTCTCTACATTGGATGCTTCTAGCGGCAGATACCTCTAGATCCAAAGTGCTGCAAACTCACTACCTTCATTACACCAGTAGGTCGGTTTTGTTTTTGCAGACTCCCCTTCGGGATATCCTCTGCTCCTAAAATCTTCCAAAGAGAAATGAGTTCTCTCCTAAGAGACCACATGGGCATGGCAGTCATCATGGATGACATCTTAGTGTATGGGTCTACGTTGGAGGAACATGATCAGAGAGTCCGGGCTGAAGCTAAACAAAGAGAAATGCCATTTTGGGAAAGCTGAGTTATGTTACTTTGGGCATATCATCAATGGGGATGGCATCAAGCCAGACCCCGAGAAAATTTGTGCTATTGAACAGATAAAAAATCCTTCTGATGTACATGAGCTGAGACAAATATTGGGCCTTGTAAATTATGTGGGCAGGTTCCTTCCAGATTTATCCACAATACTACACCCTATCACAGAGTTGCTAAAGAAAGATGTTGCCTGGGTCTGGGGACCTTCACAGGAAGAATCTTTTATGCAGGTCAAATCCCTGCTGGGGTCTGCCCCAGTGTTGGGGTTCTACGACCCTTTCAAAAAGATTGTGGTTAGTGCTGATGTAAGCAGTTATGGGTTAGGGGCCGCCCTCCTGCAGCTGAATGAAAACAAACTACAGCCCATAGCCTACTGTTCCCATACACTGACAGCTGCTGAGTCAAAATGCGCCCAAATTGAGAAAGAGTACCTGGCTGCAGTTTGGGCCTGTTAGTGCTTTCAGCGTTACCTAGTGGGTTTAGAGAAATTTAGTCTGGAGACTGATCATAAACCGTTAGTCCCTCCAATCAATTCCTATGATATTGACAAAACACCCCTAAGATGCCAGAGACTTCTAATGAGGCTGCTCAGATTCATCGTTCAGGCAGTGCATGTGCCGGGGAAACAACTGGTTGTGGCAGATACACTGTCCAGGCTCCCGCTGGCTGCTGCTGAAGAGTCTTCAATGGAATCAGATGTAAAAGTGTATGTAGATTCAGTTCTGGCCTCCAAATCCATTTCTTCAGGGAAGCTAGAACAAATAAAGAAAGAGACATACTTAGATACAGACCTTCAAGAAGTTATAAAGTACATAAAAGAAGGTTGGCCCGAGAGTCGGGCAGCCTGGATGTCTTTAAGTTCTTACCAGTCAGAAAGGTCGCAGCTCACGGAGTTGGATGGGTTGGTGCTGTTCCAGGACTGCATTGTTATTCCTGTTAGCATGCGGCAGGAGATGTTAAACAGGATTCATGATGGCCACTTAGGCATTACAAAGTGCAGAGAAAGGGCAGCTACGGCTGTATGGTGGCCTGGAATCAGTTCTGACATTGCAAGCCATGTGTCTAAATGTGCCTTTTGCCGGGAACTCCGGCCTACTCAGAGAAGGGAGCCCTTGATTTCTACTCCACTGCCTGCATGCCCGTAGCAGAAAATAGCTGCTGATTTGTGCGAACTGCACGGGAAAAAGTTCTTATTCGTGATCGACTACTATTGCAGGTATTTGTCAAGCCGTTATCACTCGTCTCAAGAGCTTGTTCGCCCAGTAGGGCATACCAATGGAGCTGGTGAGTGATAACGGAATGCAGTTCGCTTTCACAGAGTTCAGTTCTTTCAGCAGGGAATATGATTTTATACATTCCACGTCAAGTGCACATTACCCGCAGGCCAACGGAATGGCTGAAAGGGCAGCTCAAACAACAAATTTCATTTTAAAGCAATCTGAGCCATACCTGGCCCTCTTGTCCTATAGGGCGACTCCCATTCAAGCCATGGGGTTTAGCCTAGCACAGCTGATACTATGACACCAGATTTGCACCACCTTACCCTCTGTGGGTGTCTTCCAGCCTACTAGCTCTATTCCTCGGGACGAAGCCCTTAGGAGGCATGAAGAGGCAAAAAGGGGCTATCGATTCTTCCACGACAGGAGACATTCTGTGAGGCCCTTGCAGGAGCTGAATGGCGGGGCAAAGTGTCAGAATTAAACTGGATGATGAGAAGAAATGGAAGACGCCTGCTACGGTAATTGGACGCTCTCCAGAACCAAGGTCTTATGTAGTCCTTACTGATGGAGGGACAGTTACACGCCGTAACCGAAAACATCTTCAGCTTGTACCTGAGAGTTTGGAACTGGACGCCTTAATACCACCGCCGGTGGGATCCCCTGATTTTAAAGGGGTGCCTTCCCCTCAGCAAGATCACAGCGGGAATATGTCTTTGCCTCCAGCGGACTCTCAATCACCTTCTTCTGTATCAGAGGACAGTTCATGTAGAGTTACATCAAGCGGAAGAGTGTTGAAACTTTCGGCCCTATATCGGGATTAACTTTAGTTAGAACAGTGACTGGAAGTATGGGCAGAATAATCCCATGGTCACTGTGGACTAGGGTAGTCTACCCCGATGTTCAAGTCAGGATGTAATTCATGTTGTTTATATTTTCTGTAACTTGTTATTTGTTATATTCTATACAAAATTGTTGTTGTATACCTTGTTATTTGTTATATTCAAATGAAAAAAAAATGTATGCTTTGTCCTTTGAAAAGGGGGAAGATGTGATGAGAGCAGGAAGTGACATCACCAGATTGAGGGCGGGCTGAGGTCCGTTTTTCTGTGTCGTAGTTTGTTAGTGAGATCAATGCTAACAGATGTATGTTTCCATGCTCTACAATAAAATAGGGTTGTACCATCCTTGCTGTGTCCTGCATGTGTCCTGCATCTCATGACAGATACATGTGTTCTGTGGGAGTAACCTGCATTTTTATTGGGATACATTTTCAGTAGTTCAATATATTTCAATCTCTGAAGTACAGGTTACATATAGGGTTCAAACAATGTTTGTCTCACCACCTTTTCCGTGGCGAGACTTTCCAGTGTGAGGCAGGTAGTGTCAGTGTATTTACAGTTATGTCACAAAGGCATCATTTGAAGTGTTCCCACACAGAAACCATGTTTGGTTTCAGTGAGCGCACTGTCTGTGCTGTGTAGGAACACTTCAAATACACCCCCTCCCCCGCCCACTAAAAGTGCAGACAAGCGGCAATCGACAAACCAATGGACTGCGAGGCCAGCTAGACCTGAAAGGCAGTTCCTAATCAGCATTTTGATGCTTTGAATATCAGAGCCTTACACTCCTACTACGTCTTGCTGCTGGTGATATGTCTCCTAACCCTGCTCCCATAACAATTACCAAACTTTGACACTCTCGCTCAATCTCCCACAGTAAAAACTCTAGGTCACATAATTCTAACAATCTCATATCTGTTAACCCACAGTGCTTATCCCCTTTCTTTACTTGTGCTCACTGGAATGTTCACTCCGTCTGCTACAAACTTACAACTGTTCATGACCTGTTAGTTTTTAACACTTTCAACCTTTTAGCAATTACTAAAACATGGCTATATACTTCTGACACTGCTTCCATTGCTGCTCTAACACATGGTGGTCTCAACTTTAGCCATACTCCTAGGCCAGGTGAGTGGGATGAAGGCAGTGTTGGGATCTTGCTCTCCCCCTCCTGCACCTATCAGTACCTATTGTCTTCTATCTCTTTCCTTGTCCTCCTTTGAAGTTCACAGCATTTGCCTGTTCTCCCCTCTCTCTGAGTGGCAGTCATCTATCACCCTCCAGGACCAACCTCCCAATTCCTTGACAACTTTGCCACATGGCTTCCTCCCTTTCTCTCTCCAAATATATTGACTCTAATACTCAGGGACTTCAACATCCCCATTGATAACCCATCTGCCCCTGATGCCTCTAAATTTCTTTCACTCACATCCTCCTTTGGTCTCTTACAATCCACCCTATTCCTTACTCACCACGACGGACACTCTATTGACCTGGTATTTTCCTACCTCTGCTCTATATCTGAATTTAACATCCACTCTTTTCCCATTTCAGACTACCACCTGCTCATCTATAATTTTAATGTATCACCTAAACCCACTTCTACATTTGTGCACCTATAGAAATTTGCACTCTGTATAAAAATTTGCACTCTGTAGATGCCCTCCAATTTTCCAAACTTATTCAACATCTCACTCACACTTCCACTATAACCTGCCCTGATCTTGCTACAGCTCACTATAACAATATTGTCTCCTCTGCACTAGACACTCTTGCTCTTCCCCAACTGTGCAAAACCCCTCGCCATCAGCTACAGCCCTGGCACTCTCAGAAAATCTTGCTGTGAACTGGATTTCATCCACTATAAGTTCAATCTTCAATAATAAACATCTGCACTTCACTAAGCCAAGCAAACCTACGTTTCTTATATATACTCAAACCATAAATGACTCTTCTCTACTTTCAACTAGCTCCTTTTTTTAACTTTTTCAAATGTGCAAAAGTCACTCTCATACTCAAAAAACTCTCTTTTGACCCTACTTCTCCTACAAACTACCGCCCCATATCACTGCTTCCACTAACATAAAAACTTAATCGACCTCTCAGCTGCCTTCGAAACAGTTGACCACCTCCTCCTCCTCCTACAGACTCTCAGCTCTCTTGGTCTCTTTGTGTCAGGGTGCCAGGAATCAGACTGAGATGAGAAGTGCAAAAATAATCACACCTTTATTAATAGCAAAAAATAATAAAAAGTCCACAAGTCAAATAACAAGTCAGGATTCAAAACCAGCGCTGGTAGTCAGACGAGCCGACTCAGGAGCCAAAGCGAGTAGTCAGACGAGCCGGAATCAGGAACAAGGAGAACAGCAGAGTCAGGAACAAGCCAGGGATCAGGAACCAGGAGGGACGTCAGACAGCCAGGTAATACACAGGAGCTCTCACAAATAGGTCTGAGACAACGCAAGGGCAAAGCATACTGAACAGAGGCCCTCTAAATAATAAGTGATGACATCACAATTCTGAGACTGCGTCCTGTCTCACACAGATGATGTACACCAGTCTGGTCATAAAAGGAAGTGCAGGAAATGAGCAGCATCACACAGTATGCACCAGAGTCAGCAAGAGAGCTGAGTAAAATGGCTGCCAGCAGCACATGGCAAACAAAACAGGGAAAAACCCCTGACACTTAGATACTTCTCTCTGTTGGACCCACTATTATGTTTCTAACTGGTACTTTTCTATATCATTTGCTGGTGAATCCTCCTAGTTCATGCTTTTTTCAGTTGGAGTACCATTGTACTGGGTCCTCTACTCTTCTCCATTTATACTTCTTCAATGGGTAACATTATCAAAAGCTATGGATTCAAATATCACCTCTATGCTGATGACACTTTAGATCTACCTCTCTACCCCTGCTCCCTCTTCCTCTGTCCTTTCTCATGTCAGTGACTGCTTATCTGGCATTTCTTCCTTGATGGCCTCTCACCATGTAAAGATCAACATGTCCAAAACTAAGATCCTTTCAATACCCCCTCTAGCTCTACTCTAATTTCTGACTTTTCTATCACTGTCAACGGCATTAATATTTCCCCATCACCCCAAGTCCAATAACTCAGAGTTACACTTGACTCCAATATGTCCTTCATCCCCCACATCCAACTGCTCTCTTCATCCTGTCGCAATCATCTACACAATATTTCCAAAATTCATCCATTTCTTAGTGCTGACACCACTAAGCAACTAATCTACTCCCTTGTAATTTCCCAGTTTGACTACTGCAATAGCCAACTAACTGGCCTTCCTCTATCCTGCCTCTCCCCGTTTAATGCATCCTAAATGCCTCTTCCAGGACTCTGCAAGTCCATTCACTGGCTCCCCATTCATAGCAGAATTAAATTCAAAATTCTCACCCTGACCTACAAAGCCCTTACCAGCACCGCTTCCCTACTACCACTTAGAAGAAACGATGGCACTACTCTTATTGGTGCAGAGGGAACACTGTCTGGGTTATAGTGTTTATGGATACGCTTGGAACTTGTGTTAAAGGTGCTAAGTATCAAAATATATAAACTATATACAGTTCCAGCAAATAGGCTGGACAGGATACTGTAATAAGCACTCTCCCCTCAAATGGAGATGGAGTATGTGAAATCATAATTAAAATATCAAACTTTATTAGATTCTATTAAAATGGGTTGCAGTAAAACTTAAAAACAGTTGCAGAAAGTAATCATATACACAAATCCTGAATACCCTCACTTTAATAAAGTGTGTGCATAATGGGGATGGCTTTTATTGCAGCTAATACTGGGACATGAAAGTACAAATGCTCCCCAACTATTTCAAACACTTGAGTTATGCTAAATGTAGGAGAGCACGACAATGGAATTAACCTGATGTATACATAGCAATAATGCTTGAATAAGTGGCCTGCCGGGTGTCAGGATTCACTCTAAATAGTATGAGAATCGCGCAATAAACGTTGTTGTCTTTATAACAGGTCTAATATTCCTGTGTATTTTAAAGCAGTTTCCACACTGTTCAGATATAAAAGTTCTTGAATCACAGGTCACTATACGTAAGGTATTCAACTCCTATTATAGTTCTATGTGGCATTTGTAATCAAGTATGTAGCAAATATCAGTTACAAATAGTAGCCAAATAATATCAGTTTAGTAACAAAGTATCAACTCTTACTGTTATCACTGATAATACAATTAACATACGGCTAGATTACGAGTTTTGCATTATGAGGGGTGCGGTGCTAACTTGCACGTTATTGTAACCGCTCACTTACCTACAGCGCTGGTATTACAGGTTTTTATAAACCCGGCGTTAAAAGACAAGAAGTGAGTGTAGAGCAAAACTGTGCTCCATACCGCACTCCAATACCAGCACTGCTTAAGTCAGCGGTGAGCTGGTTGTTCGTGCTCGTGCGCAATTTCCCCATCGACATCAATGGGGAGAGCAGGCGGAAAAAAAGCCTAACACCTGCAATAAAGTAGTGTAAAGCTCAGTAACGCAGCCTCATTGATTCCTATGGGGAAACTAAATTTATGTTTACACCTAACACCCTAACATGAACCATGAGTCTAAACACCCATAATCTTACACTTATTAACCCCTAATCTTCCGCCCCCGACATCGCTGACACCTCCATTATACTTATTAACCCCTAATCTGTGGCTCTGGACATCGCCGCCACCTACATTATACTTATTAACCCCTAATCTGCTGCCCCCAACATCGCCGACACCTACATTATATTTATTAAACCCTAATCTCCCACTCCCAATGTCGCTGCAACCTACCTACACTTATTAACCCCTAATCTGCCGCCCCCAACGTCGCCACCACTATAATAAACATATTAACCCCTAAACTGCCGCACTCCCGCATCACAAACACTAGTTAAATATTATTAACCCTTAATCTGCCACCCCTAACATCACCGCCACCGACCTACATTTATTAACCCCTAATCTGCCACCCCCAACGTCACCGCCACTATACTAAATTTATTCTATTTGCTGTTCCAATCAGCCAATAGAATGCGAGCTCAATCCTATTGGCTGATTGGATCAGCCAATAGAATTGAAGCTCAATCCTATTGGCTGATTGCATCAGCCAATAGGATTTTTTCAACCTTAATTCGATTGGCTGATAGAATTCAATCAGCCAATCGGAATCTAAGGGACACCATCTTGGATAATGTCATTTAAAGGAACCTTCATTCGTCGGGAGTCGTTGTAAGAAGAGGATGCTCCGCACTGAATGTCTTGAAGATGGAACCGCTCCACCCCGGATGGATGAAGACAAAAGATGCCGTCTGGATGAAGACTGCACGTCTGGAGGACCACTTCTCCCGGCTTGAATGAAGACTTCTCCCGGCTTCGTTGAGGACTTCTTGCCGCTTCATTGAGGACTTCTCCCGGCTTCATTGATGATGGATGTCGGCTCTTCAAAACTGTAAGTGGATCTTCGGGTGTTAGTGTTAGTTTTTTTTAAGGGTTTATTGGGTGGGTTTTATTTTTAGGTTAGGGCTTGGGCAGCAATAGAGCTAAATGCCCTTTTAAGGGCAATGCCCATCCAAATGCCCTTTTAAGGGCAACGGGGAGCTTAGTTTTTTTTAGTTAGGATTTTATTTGGGGGGTTGGTTGTGTGGGTGGTGGGTTTTACTGTTGGGGGCTGTTTGTATTTTTTTTACAGGGAAAAGAGCTGATTTCTATGGGGCAATGCCCCACAAAAGGCCCTTTAAAGGGCTATTGGTAGTTTAATTTAGGCTAGGGTTTTTTATTTTTTGGGGGGGGGGGTTATTTTGATAGGGCTATTAGATTAGGTGTAATTAGTTTAAATATCTTGTAATTTGTTTTTTGTTTTTTGTAATTTAGTGTTTGTTTTTTTTGTAATTTAGGTAATTATATTTAATTTAGGTAATTTATTTAATTGTAGTGTAAAGTTAGGTGTTAGTGTAACTCAGGTTAGGTTTATTTTACAGGTAAATTTGTATTTATTTTAGCTATGTAGTTAGTAAATAGTTAATAACTATTTACTAACTAGTCTGCCTAATTAAAATAAATACAAACTTGCCATTAAAATTAAAATAAACCCTAAAATAGCTACATTATAACTATTAGTTATATTGTAGCTAGCTTAGGGTTTATTTTACAGGTAAGTATTTAGTTTTAAATAGGAATTATTTAGTTATTAATAGTAGGTTTGATTTAGATTTAATTTAATTATATTTAAGTTAGTGGGTGTTAGGGTTAGGGTTAGACATAGGGTTAGGGGTTAATAACTTTAGTATAATGGCAGCGACGTTGGGGGCAGCAGATTAGAGGTTAATAAATGTAGGTAGGTGGCGGCAATGTTAGGGACGGCAGATTAGGGGTTAATACTATTTAACTAGTGTTTGCGATGCAGGAGTACGGTGGTTTAGGGGTTAATATGTTTATTCTAGTGGCAGTGATGTCCGGAGCGGCAGATTAGGGGTTAATAATTGCATTTTAGTGTTTGTGTACTTTATAGCACTTTAGTTATGAGTTTTATGTTACGGCGTTGTAACAAAAAAACTCATAACTACTGACTTTAGAATGTGTTACGAATCTTGACGGTATAGGGTGTACCGCTCACTTTTTGGCCTCCCAGGAAAAGCTTGTAATATCGGCGCCATGAAAATCCCATTGAAAAAAGACTTTATGCAATTTGCGTAAGTTGCTTTGCGTTATGGACAAAAAAGTGTGTGGTGCCCCTAAACCTGCAAGACTCGTAATAGCAGCGGTAGTGAAAAAGCAGCATTATAACCTGATAACGCTGCTTTTTCACCATAACGCAAAAGTCGTAATCTAGCCGTAAGTATCTGGTTCCCCATGGGTTACCGCTGTATGTAAAATAGTGGAACGTATCAATACACTGAGACTTTAGCTTTAGCCATTAAATAAACATGGCCATAGTAGTTGCACTTTGCATTACATAGCCAATATATGTATATGAGGCAGCGCTCAGATTGATTATCCACTCTGTGATTCTATTGAGGTATTCAGTTTAAATATTTTTAAAGCTCGTAGCTGACTAATTCAAAAACAGGATACCCATAGATCCTGCACAATTCCTCCCTTAACATGTTTAGCCTTGTTTTTTTAAAAAGCCGCAAGGCGAAACATGTTAAGGGGGGAATTGTACAGGATCTATGGGAATCATGGTTTTTAATTAGTCAGGTACTAGCTTTCAAAATATTTAAACTGAATACCTCAATAGAATCACAGAGTGGATAATCAATCACAGAGGTCAGACGTTTCTTGTAGTTGGCCACCAGGTTTGCACACATCTCAGGAGGGATTTTGTCCCACTCCTCTTTGCAGATCCTCTCCATGTCATTAAGGTTTCAAGGCTGACGTTTGGCAACTCGAACCTTCAGCTCCCTCCACAGATTTTCTATGGGATTAAGGACCTTAATGTGCTTCTTCTTGAGCCATTCCTTTGTTGCCTTGGCCGTGTGTTTTGGGTCATTGTCATGCTGGAATACCTATCCATGACCCATTTTCAATAGACATGTGCAGCCGTGAAAAATTCAGTTTGGTTCGGATCGATTTGGACCGATTCGAATTTCGGTTCGAATCGATTCGAATTCGGAAGAAATCAAATTAATTCGTTTCGGATTCATTCGGATTCTTTCGGATTCGTGTGAAATTCGGTTCGGTTCGAATCGATTCGGATTTTCGGAATTTCGGCACTGTTAAGTGGGATGTGCTGTGTATTACACTATTATACTGTACAATACTAGTGTAATACATGGCCATCCGAATCCATCCGAATCCATCCGAATCCATCCGAATAAATTCGAATCGATTCAGATTTTTTCGGTAGATTCGGCACTGCCGCAATTCGGAAATTCGAATCGATTCGAATTCCGAATTTGGTAAAATTTGTCCGAATTTCGATTCGGACCGAACTGAATCGCACATGTCTAATTTTCAATGCCCTGGCTGAGGGAAGGAGGATCTCACACAAGATTTGACAGTACATGGCCCCGTCCATTGTCTCCTTTGATGTTGTGAAGTTGTCCTGTCCCCTTAACCAAAAAACAACCCTAAAGCATAATGTTTCCACCTCCATGTTTGATGGTGGGGATGGTGTTCTTGGGGTCATAGGCAGCATTCCTCCTCCAAACATGGTGAGTTGAGTTGATGCCAAAGATCTCAACTTTGGTCTCATCTGACCACAACACTTTCAACCAGTTCTCCTCTGAATCAATCAGATGTTCATTGGCAAACTTCAGACTGGCCTGTACATGTGCTTTCTTGTGCAGGGGGACCTTGAGGGCACTGCAGGATTTCAGTCCTTCACGGCATAGTGTGTTTCCAATTGTTTTCTTGGTTACTATGGTCCCAGCTGCCTTGAGATCATTGACAAGAACCTCCTGTGTAGTTCTGGGCTGATTCCTCCCCGTTCTCATGATAATTGAAACTCCACAAGGTGAGATTTTGCATGGAGCCCCAGAACGAGGGAGATTGACAGTTATTTTGTGTTTATTCCATTTGCAAATAACCGCACCAACTGTTGTCACCTTATTACCAAGCTGCTTGGTGATGGTCTTGTAGCCCATTCCAGCCTTGTGTAGGTCTACAATCTTGTCCCTGACATCCTTGGACAGCTCTTTGGTCTTGGCCATGGTGGAGAGTTTGGAACCTGATTGATTGATTGCTTCTGTGGACAGGTGTGCTCCTAATCTCAGCTCGTTACCTGTATAAAAGACACTTGGGAGCCAGAAATCTTGCTGATTGATAGGGGATCAAATACTTATTTCACTCATTATATTTAAGTTAGGGGGTGTTAGGTTTAAGGTTAGACTCAGATTTAGGGGTTAATAACTTTATTATAGTGGTGGTGACATTGGGGGCGGCAGATTAAGGGGTTAATAATTGTAGGTAGGTTGCGACGACATTGGGGACGGCAGATTAGGGGTTAATAAATAAAATGTAGGTGGTGGCGATGTTGGGGGCAGCAGATTAGGGGTTCATAAGTATAATGTAGGTGGCGGCGGTGTCCGGAGCAGCAGATTAGGGGTTAATAATATAATGCAGGTGTCGTGATGTTGGGGGCGGCAGATTAGTTAATAAGTGTAAGATTAGGGGTGTATAGGCTTGGGGTTCATGTTAGGGTGTTAGCTGTAGACATAAATATTATTATAATATTTTCCCCATAGGAATCAAAGGCGGATGTTTGTAGGTGAGCGGTGAGCATAAACTAAGCGTTAGCACCGCACCCCTGTTAACGCAAAACTCGTAATCTAGGTGTTTGTTAATTGTATGAGTATGAGTTGATACTTTGTTTTTAAACTGATATTATTTGGCTACTATTTGTAACTGATGTTTGCTACTGTACATACTTGATTACAAACGCCATATAGAGCTATAATAGGAGTGGAATACCTTACGTATAACAGCCTCTGATTCAAGTATTTGTATATGTGAATAGTGTGGAAACAACGCTTTTAAATACACAGGAATATTAGACCTGCAATAAAGACAACAAAGTTTATTGCACGATTCCCATACTATTTAGAGTGAATCCTGACACCCGGCAGGCTACTTATTCAAGCATTATTGCTATGTATACATCAGGTTAATTCCATTGCGTGAGTTCATTCCACTGTCATGCTCTCCTATATTTAGCATAACTCAAGTGTTTGAAATCGTTGGAGAGCATTTGTACTTTCATCTCCCAAAATTAGCTGCAATAAAAGCCATCCCCATGGTTATGCACACACTTAAAGTGAGAGTATTCAGGATTTGAGTATATGATTACTTGCTGCAACTGTTTTTAGATTTCACTGCAACCCATTTTAATTGAATTTAATAAAGTTTTAAATTGTAATTATCCTTTCAGGTACTCCATCTCCATTTGAGGGAAGAGTGCTTATTTCCACTTCCCTACTACCTCTGCTTACTAATCAACAAATATTTTCCAGCCTGCTCCATAAAATCCAACAATCACCTTCTCCTTGCATCTTCTATCATCATATCTTTACATGCTAGACTGCAGGACTTCTCTCATGCAGCACCAACCCACTGGAACTCACTTGCTAACGCTGTCAGACTTTCCCCTAATCAGCATTCTTTTAAACACTCCCTAAAGACATTTTTTTTTTCAGAGAAGCCTTCCATTCAACTCAGTAACAAACCACTTACTTTCATAATTGCCATCATCTAACTCTGTATTAACATAATTCTCACCTTTGCACTTTCCACCTCTGTTTCTCACCCTTCTAGATTGTACGTTCCTATGGTAATAGGGCCCTTAATATAACCTGTATTTGTCTGTCAAATTTTGTTTTGTCTCTTACCAGTATTGTATCATTGTTTTACTTATAGCAATTGTACCCATGGGCAGCACTGATGAATATAGTGGTGCTTTATAAATAAAGTATTATAATAATATTAAATAATAATCACCTAGATTACGAGTTTTGCGTTCCTGTTTTAAGGCTGAAAAAAATGGCCATTTCAGCGTTAAAACAGCAACGCAGCTATTATGTCGGTATAGCTGTACCGCAAGCATTTTAGCCTATAACGCAACGTCAGTCCCACACTCAAAAAAATTACGTTTTTGCTTGGGATTTCCATAGCGCTGCCATTACAAGTTTTGCGGTGAGGCTAAAAAGCTTGCGTTACACCCTATACCAACACGAAACGTCCCGCAATCTGAGACCAGACAAAACTGTTACAGAAAACTCAAGTGTTACAAAGTACCTATTACCTACCTATTAACCCCTAAACCGAGGCTCTCCTGCATCGCAAATCACTCTTTTAAAGTTAATAACCCCTTATCTGCCGCTCCCAACATCTCCGCCACTAATAAAATGTATTAACCCCTATTCCACCGCTCCCCGACATCGTCGCCACTATACTAAATGTATTAACCCCTATTCCCCCACAACCCAACATCGTCCATACTATAATAAAGATATTAACCCCTATTCCGCCGCTCCCCAACATCGCCGCCACTAAATAAAGTTATTAACCCCTAAACCTCTGGCCTCCCACATCACTGCCACTAAATAAACCTATTAACCCCAAAACCGACAGCTCTCCACATTGCCAAAAACTAAATTAAACTATTAACCCCTGAACCTAACAACTGTTAAAATAAATAAAAACTTACCTGGGAAATTTAAAAAAAACTAAATTTAAACTATAAATTAAACTACAATTACTATTATACTAAAATGAAAATAACTATCAGTTAAATATATTAAATTACTCATTATAAAATCCTAACACTATTAAAAAAATTAAATCTAGAGTTACAAAATATTAAAAATACTAAATTACAAAAAATTAAAAAAAATACTAAATTACGAAAAATAACACCCAAAAAACAATTACACCTAATCTAATAGCCCTATCAAAATTGCCTATTCAAATCAGCCAATAGAAGTTTAGTAGCGCTCATCCTATGGGCTATTGGTAGTTTATTGTAGTCTAGGGTTTATTTTTATTTTGGGGGGGCTTTTTTTATTTTGATAGGGCTATTAGATTAGGTATAATTGTTTTTTTATTGGATAATTTCGTATGTTATTATTTTGTAATTTAGTATTTTTAATTTTTTGTAACTGTAGATTTAATTTTTTTAGTAGTGTTAGGTTTTATAATTGAATTGAATTTATTTAATTATTAGTTATTTTAATTTTAGTATAATAGTAATGTTAGTTTATTTTATAGTTTTTTTTAATTTCCCAGGTAAGTTTTTATTTATTTTAAGATAGGGATCTTGTAATTTTAATTTAAAGTTAGGGGGTTGTTAGGTTTAGGGGTTAATAGTTTAATTTTGTTTTTTGCGATGTGGGGGGCTGTCAGTTTAGAGGTTTATAGGTTTATTTAGTGGTGACAATGTCGGGAAGTGGAGGAATAGGGGTTAATATATTTATTATAGTGTGGCGATATTGGGGTGTGGGGGAATAAGGGTTAATAACTTTAGTATAGTGGCGGCGATATCGGGAGTGGCAGAATAAGGGTTAATAGATTTATTTCTGTGGTGGCGATGTTAGGGGAGGCAGATTAGGGGTTAATACGTTTATGTAGGTGTCAGCGATTTCGGGGGAAGCAGATGAGGGGTGTTAAGACGTGCGGTTTAAGTTAGGGTGTTAGGTTTAAACTTAACTTTTTTTCCCCCCATCAGGGGCGTATCATGGCCTAGGCTAACAAGGCACGGGCCTAGGGCGGCAGATTTGGGGGGGCGGCAGACCCAGCTGATTATATGCATGCTGCTCACTAGGAGAGCGCACATGCTAATATTAGATGCATTGTTTTTTTTTTATTATTTGAAATTGTTTTTGTTTTGTTTAAATGGTGGCAGTCCGGGTGAGAGAGCTGGAGACAGGAGTAGTTATTTAGCACGGGCAGCAGGAGTTAGTGTCAGGAGGCGGGAGCTTTTTCACTTGCATCTCAGTCGATACTTGTGACAGAGAGGATTGCAGAGGGACCGAGTTCACAGCGGTAAGTAGGCTTTTGCTTTTAAAACAAACATGATCATTCAGTACACCATCCGTTATTAGGTAGTTTTGAATTTAATGCCCTGCTTTTCCAGCACACAGCAACTTAGTGACTGACAGCACAGCAGTGTAGTTCCTGTTTCATGGGGCTATCACCGCAATGCCACATTGGTCTCACTGTGTCTGACTCTTGCTGGTGCTCTGAGCTTCCTGCTCCGTAAATACTGCATTTTACACTGCTGTGTAGCAAGTTGGCTTTTACACCCTGTCAGCTAACAGGCAAACGCACAGAGGTAACAAGGGAGGTCAGTGCAGTAAAATAAAGATTCTGTGAACGTTAGCTGCCTGCCTTTCCTGCTCTCGGTCTAATCAGATAAGATCCCCTCCTCCTCCTGCTAATTACCTTCACGGAGCTTTACAGAGTTGCAGACCATAACGTCTTCTGCTGTACTTAGGTGAGACTTCTCAGCCTTATTTTAACCCTTTGCTGCCAGTGGCAGATATTTGTAAAAAAAAAACACAGCACAATTACTCAGCTTTCAGAACAAGACTTGTTGCAAGAGCCACTTGATGTGATGTTTTCTGAATGTCATTTGCTATTTTACTTAGATAAACTTTGCAGCCCTGAATGATCTTGCTTGATCTTCACAGACACAGAATAAGTGTATTTACAATTACAAAAATATGAAATAAGAACAAAAATAAAGGTAAAATTCCCATAAAAATGTTTCTATTCCTGGGATGTGTGTGTGGGAAAATGTCAGTGCCTTAGAGAGAGAGAGAGAGAGAGAGAGAGAGAGAGTGTATATGAGAGATAGGGTAGAAGAGTGTGTGTGTGTCTGTGAGAGAATGTAAGAGTTTGTGAGTGAAAGTTTGTGTCAGACTGAGCCTGTGTGTTTCTTTTCTCATCTTCCTCCCTTATTTCTGTCCTCTCCCTCCATTTTCTCCTCTCCCACTATTTTTTTTCTCTTTCTCCCTTTTTTTCTCTCCCTTCAAACCTGCTGAGGTGCATGCAGGCTTAATTCAACCCACATGAGTGTATGCAAGTTTTTTGCTAGCGGCGGTTAATATTTACTTTGCAAATGCCATGAAAAAAAAAATGTCATGAAACACCCAGACCAAAAAATATTAAGGCTGAAAAAGGCCAAAAAGCTAGGATGGTGGGGGGTAGGGGGGCAGCAGAATTTTGAGTGCCTAGGGCAGCACAAAACCTAAATACGCCACTGCCCCCCATAGACATCAATGGGGTTGCGTTACGGAGCTTTTCATTACGCAATCGCAGGTGTTAGTTTTTTTTCTAACATTTTCTCCCCATTGATGTCTAGTGGGAAAGCGTGCACGAGCACGTCAAAGCAGCGCTTGTATTTTGTGTGGTATGGAGCTTAACGCAACCATATCGCACACACAAGGCAACGTTTTCAAAACTCGTAATGGAAGAGCTATGGAGGGTAAAATGGTGCAACTTCTGTTGCGTTCGTTTCGCACCCTCTATAGCGCAAACCTTGTAATTTAGGAGAATATGAGATGGTTTAGTAAACAGGGAGTCAGTTTTGTCCATGCTATAAAAAGGAAGAGTTGCTAACATGTCTGCTCCCTTATGTAGCTGTAGCCAGCGACTACACTGCGCATTGCTAAGTGCTAAATTTGCAAGAAAACAAAAGTTGTTTGCTGTTTTATACACAACCTGTTTATTTGTAAGTTTACTTTGATTAAACACGTTTGTTTTTACTAAAGGAGTACTGTTTAACCCCTACACTGAATTTCAGAGAAAAACGTGCTCAAAGCAATGGAGAGTTTTTAGCATTTTGCCATCACCCCGTTTACACAGAAATAGAGGCATTGTTTTTTTTTATTTACCTTTGAAAACCATATTTATTTATTTATTTTTTTGGGGGGGGCATATAAAGACTGTCTGTGTCACTGTCTTTATAGGTAACCTGGCTTCATATAGTAAGGGAGCACAATCAGTGCTTCTTTACTATATGATGGGAAATGCCTTGTGTCCACAGCTGCAGTCTCCGCTTTCTAAGCTTACAGCGGGGACTGCAGTATGAGCCAAAGTGTTGCACATAGGTACTATATCGACACTGTATGCTAGGCAAAGTACTGTGTGATGTACACAGGGGGAAATATACCTTTAACTGTTCGGGGGCATCTTAAATGTTTGGTTTTATGTAAAAATGGGAAACTGACCTGGCAAAAAGGTTGACACCACAGAAAAGGTACTGAAACAGGGGATATATACTGGGGATATTTACAGGAAAATTATTGTTAAGACTGCTTTTAGATTGTATTTGAATCTTGCTTCTTTCTCTTCTTAAGACACTCTGCAGAGACTGGATTGCTTTAGAGGTTGTTGTGTAAGAGGCACATATTTCCATATGTGGTGGACATGTCCACATGTGAGAGACTTATGGGTTAAGACTACCACTCTGATCTCCCAAATATTCAATAAAGCCATTCAAATTTTCCCAGAATTGGCCTTCCTACATTACCCCTTAAAGGGCCTATCTTAATATACCAATAAGCTGGTAGATGCTATTTGTACTGCTGCGAGGCGATGCATTGCACAATTTAAGAAAACTAATGTTCCTAGTTTTGATATTATAGAAAACTAAACTAACTTTTTATATCAGATGTCAAGCCTCACAGCTGATATTTTAGACACAAAAGATAGGTTTTGTTGTAATGTGTGAACCCTGGATTGGTTAGGTTATCTCTAAAAGAGAAATTGGTGTGGTCTGAGAAATCGAGTAAGGACTAGAGGGTTTCTTTTTTTTTTGTAAGGGAGAGCCAGACATCAGTGGGTGAAATACTAGGGTGGTATTGGGTCTAGCTCGCGGGTGATGGGGTTAAAGTTCCCTCCCCTTTTTTTAAACTCTCACTCCAGAGCTGAGGCTATTCCGGGCCTGTGCTAGCTTGAGGTATATGGATACAAAGATGTGGTTTTGATCCTTCTCTGTAGTCCTCTTCAGGTAGCTGTGTTGACATATCCGAGCTTCTGTTTATTTACTTCTATGAATTGTGATGTTACACTTTGTTTATTTGCTGTACTGCATCTTATGAGAATATTGAGAATGTTTGTATAGCCTTTGGCAATTGTGTTTATTTGTTTTATTTTGTTTCTCATTGTCTAAAAACCAATATAAAAATTATTTCCAACAAAAATAAATAAATAAAGATTATAATTTCTCCTTCAATGAATACTTTCAGGATATAAGGGCTAATCTGTCTTGTTTTTAAACATGGTGAAATTGGTTATTATTATTTTTATTATTTGAATAGATTATCTAGCACATCTTAATGCTTTTGGCTGCTAGCAGCGCAAACTGCAAGAAGGTATTAGTTTTGATTGCTATCCTCTACATACCAATACATCTGTTACATGATGGAAAAGTTGCTAGGATTTACTAATATGCAGCACAAAAGTTCCATAATGCATAATTATGTATATTGATTAAAGTCCTTTCTAGATTGTATCATACTGGTCTAACATACATATACTTCTGGGGCAGGGGGGGTCTGCTTTTTTTGCTATAGTGGGTGTTCCAGCTAACCTTTTTAACAGTGCTAAACTGGGAGCTTCTTAGTAAGTTTTTAAACGGTTTTATACTGGATTTTTATATCAGTATCTGTGCATATTCTTCTTTATAATAGTGTCTTTTGCATGCAGTTATATGAAAATTGGTGTATACTGTCCCTTTAAAGTTCTTCAGCCTCTATTAACCCTAACTGTAACCGCAATTGAAGTAGAACTTCAGCTCTGTTCCTGTGTAGCCCCTTTTACAGAAGAGACCTGCTCAAATGACCCCTAGAGTAATCGCCCATCACAACTCATATGTCCCCTTTTATACAACCTCTAGCGTCGCTATGAATATGCAAGGTACCTCTCAGGATATGAGAGAGAGAGAGAGACAGAAATTTGTATTTTCCACTTATGAGCACTTATAAGGAATAGGAGCACTTTTGATTTAACTTGAGAGGTGTTAGTGCTCAATGATATTTTTGCACTCCACTTGTAATTTTGGCCATGGTCTGGTATGGTAGAAAAGCTGTTTGTTTTTTTTCTTTTAAAAATGTTTTAAATTTTTTTGCTTATTGAAGAAAAGTGTGTAATTTCATGAACATTTAATGGTGTACGGAGCTTGATGCCACGTGTTTATGGCGAGCCTTCCATAACCTGTCCATCTGCTCTAAGGCGGCAGACAGAAATCAACACGATCGAATACGATCTGCTAGCGGCTGATTGGCCGTGAATCTGCAGGGGGCGGTATTGCACCAGTAGTTCACAAGAACTGCTCGTGCAATGATAAATGCTGACAGGGTATGCTGTCGGCATTTATTGATGTGCAGTGGACATGATACGCTACATCATATCATGCCTGCTCGCACTATAATACATTGACCCCTATGTCAGAGGTGTGATATGTAAATACCTCAGTATTAGCTGACCAGTAAGCAACCAAGGTTAAATATTGATTATTGTACAACACTTACCCTTTTCTTGTACTGTCTTTTTATAGGTTTATGCTATCTCACCTTGATATGTCCCTTACAGCTCCTGTAAAAGTGAAAAGAGTGAAAGATGTCTGTGTGTGTGTCTGTTAGTGCATGTGTTTATGTGAGTATGCCTATGTGTCTGTGTGTTTGTGTATACGTGTGTGTGTTAGTGCATGTATTAATGTTAGTATGTCTATGTGTCTGTGTGTGTGTGTCTGTTAGTGCATGTGTTTATGTGAATATGTCTATGTGTCTGTGTGTGTGTCTCTGTTAGTGCATGTGTTTATGTGAGTATGCCTATGTGTCTGTGTGTGTATATGTGTGTGTGTAGTGCATGTATTTATGTGAGTATGTCTATGTGTCTGTGTGTGTGTCTGTTAGTGCATGTGTTTATGTGAGTATGTCTATGTGTCTGTGTGTGTCTGTTAGTGCATGTGTTTATGTGAGTATGTCTATGTGCCTGTGTGTGTCTGTTAGTGCATGTGTTTATGTGAGTATGCCTATGTGTCTGTGTGTTTGTGTATACGTGTGTGTGTTAGTGCATGTATTTATGTGAGTATGTCTATGTATCTGTGTGTGTGTCTGTTATTGTATGGGTTTTTTGTGAGTATGTCTGTGTGTCTGTTAGTGCATGTGTTTATGTGAGTATGCCGATGTGTCTGTGTGTTTAAGTATACGTGTGTGTGCTAGTGCATGTATTTATGTGAGTATGTCTATGTGTCTGTGTGTGTGTGTCTGTTAGTGCATTTGTTTATGTGAGTATGCCTATGTGTCTGTGTGTTTGTGTATACGTGTGTGTGCTAGTGCATGTATTTATGTACAGGGAGTGCAGAATTATTAGGCAAGTTGTATTTTTGAGGATTAATTTTATTATTGAACAACAACCATGTTCTCAATGAACCCAAAAAACTCATTAATATCAAAGCTGAATAGTTTTGGAAGTAGTTTTTAGTTTGTTTTTAGTTATAGCTATTTTAGGGGGATATCTGTGTGTGCAGGTGACTATTACTGTGCATAATTATTAGGCAACTTAACAAAAAACAAATATATACCCATTTCAATTATTTATTTTTACCAGTGAAACCAATATAACATCTCAACATTCACAAATATACATTTCTGACATTCAAAAACAAAACAAAAACAAATCAGTGACCAATATAGCCACCTTTCTTTGCAAGGACACTCAAAAGCCTGCCATCCATGGATTCTGTCAGTGTTTTGATCTGTTCACCATCAACATTGCGTGCAGCAGCAACCACAGCCTCCCAGACACCGTTCAGAGAGGTGTACTGTTTCCCTCCTTGTAAATCTCACATTTGATGATGGACCACAGGTTCTCAATGGGGTTCAGGTCAGGTGAACAAGGAGGCCATGTCATTAGATTTTCTTCTTTTATACCCTTTCTTGCCAGCCACGCTATGGAGTACTTGGACGCGTGTGATGGAGCATTGTCCTGCATGAAAATCATGTTTTTCTTGAAGGATGCAGACTTCTTCCTGTACCACTGCTTGAAGAAGGTGTCTTCCAGAAACTGGCAGTAGGACTGGGAGTTGAGCTTGACTCCATCCTCAACCCGAAAAGGCCCCACAAGCTCATCTTTGATGATACCAGCCCAAACCAGTACTCCACCTCCACCTTGCTGGCGTCTGAGTCGGACTGGAGCTCTCTGCCCTTTACCAATCCAGCCACGGGCCCATCCATCTGGCCCATCAAGACTCACTCTCATTTCATCAGTCCATAAAACCTTAGAAAAATCAGTCTTGAGATATTTCTTGGCCCAGTCTTAACGTTTCAGCTTGTGTGTCTTGTTCAGTGGTGGTCGTCTTTCAGCCTTTCTTACCTTGGCCATGTCTCTGAGTATTGCACACCTTGTGCTTTTGGGCATTCCAGTGATGTTGCAGCTCTGAAATATGGCCAAACTGGTGGCAAGTGGCATCTTGGCAGCTGCACGCTTGACTTTTCTCAGTTCATGGGCAGTTATTTGGCGCCTTGGTTTTTCCACACGCTTCTTGCGACCCTGTTGACTATTTTGAATGAAACGCTTGATTGTTCGATGATCACGCTTCAGAAGCTTTGCAATTTTAAGAGTGCTGCATCCCTCTGTAAGATATCTCACTATTTTTGACTTTTCTGAGCCTGTCAAGTCCTTCTTTTGACCCATTTTGCCAAAGGAAAGGAAGTTGCCTAATAATTATGCACACCTGATATAGGGTGTTGATGTCATTAGACCACACCCCTCATTACAGAGATGCACATCACCTAATATGCTTAATTGGTAGTAGGCTTTCGAGCCTATACAGCTTGGAGTAAGACAACATGCATAAAGAGGATGATGTGGTCAAAATACTCATTTGCCTAATAATTCTGCACTCCCTGTATGTCTATGTGTCTGTGTGTGTGTCTGTTAGTGAATGTATTTATGTGAGTATGTCTATGTGTCTGTGTGTGTCTGTTAGTGCATGTGTTTATGTGAGTATGCCTGTGTGTTTGTGTGTTTGTGTATACGTGTGTGTGCTAGTGCATGTATTTATGTGCGTATGTCTATGTGTCTGTGTGTGTCGCTGTTAGTGCATGTGTTTATGTGAGTATGCCTATGAGTCTGTGTGTTTGTGTATACGTGTGTGTGCTAGTGGATGTATTTATGTATGTCTATGTGTCTGTGTGTGTGTCTGTTAGTGCATGTGTTTATGTGAGTATGCCTATGTGTCTGTGTGTTTGAGTATACGTATGTGTGCTAGTGCATGTATATATGTGAATATGTCTATGTGTCTATGTGTGTGTGTCTGTTAGTGCATGTGTTTATGTGAGTATGCCTATGTGTTTGTGTGTTTGTGTATATGTGTGTGTGCTAGTACATGTATTTATGTGCGTATGTCTATGTGTCTGTGTGTGTCGCTGTTAGGGCATGTGTTTATGTGAGTATGCCTATGTGTTTGTGTGTTTGTGTATACATGTGTGTGCTAGTGCATTTATTTATGTGAGTATGTCAATGTGTCTGTGTGTGTGTCTGTTAGTGCATGTGTTTATGTGAGTATGTCTATGTGTCTGTGTGTGTGTCTGTTAGTGCATGTGTTTATGTGAGTATGCCTATGTGTCTGTGTGTTTGTGTATACGTGTGTGTGTTAGTGCATGTATTTATGTGAGTATGTCTATGTGTCTGTGTGTGTGTCTGTTAGTGCATGTGTTTATGTGAGTATGTCTATGTGTCTGTGTGTGTCTGTTAGTGCATGTGTTTATGTGAGTATGTCTATGTGTCTGTGTGTGTGTCTGTTAGTGCATGTGTTTATGTGAGTATGCCTATGTGTCTGTGTGTTTGTGTATACGTGTGTGTGTTAGTGCATGTATTTATGTGAGTATGTCTATGTGTCTGTGTATGTGTCTGTTATTGTATGGGTTTTTTGTGAGTATGTCTATGTGTCTGTGTGTGTGTCTATTAGTGCATGTGTTTATGTGAGTATGCCGATGTGTCTGTGTGTTTGTGTATACGTGTGTGTGTTAGTGCATGTATTTATGTGAGTATGTCTATGTGTCTGTGTGTGTGTCTGTTATTGTATGGGTTTTTTGTGAGTATGTCTATGTGTCTGTGTGTGTGTCTGTTAGTGCATGTGTTTATGTGAGTATGCCGATGTGTCTGTGTGTTTAAGTATACGTGTGTGTGCTAGTGCATGTATATATGTGAATATGTCTATGTGTGTGTGTCTGTTAGTGCATGTGTTTATGTGAGTATGCCTATGTGTTTGTGTGTTTGTGTATATGTGTGTGTGCTAGTACATGTATTTATGTGAGTATGTCTATGTGTGTGTGTGTGTGTGTGTGTGTCTGTTAGTGCATGTGTTTATGTGAGTATGCCTATGTGTCTGTGTGTTTGTGTATACGTGTGTGTGCTAGTGCATGTATTTATGTATGTCTATGTGTGTGTGTCTGTTAGTGCATGTATTTATGTGAGTATGTCTATGTGTCTCTGTGTGTGTGTGTCTGTTAGTGCATGTGTTTATGTGAGTATGCCTATGTGTCTGTGTGTTTGAGTATATGTGTGTGTGTGCTAGTGCATGTATTTATGTGAGTATGTCTATGTGTCTGTGTGTGTTTGTTAGTGCATGTGTTTATGTGAGTATGCCTGTGTGTTTGTGTATACGTGTGTGTGCTAGTGCATGTATTTATGTGCGTATGTCTATGTGTCTGTGTGTGTCGCTGTTAGTGCATGTGTTTATATGAGTATGCCTATGAGTCTGTGTGTTTGTGTATACGTGTGTGTGCTAGTGGATGTATTTATGTATGTCTATGTGTCTGTGTGTGTGTCTGTTAGTGCATGTGTTTATGTGAGTATGCCTATGTGTCTGTGTGTTTGAGTATACGTGTGTGTGCTAGTGCATGTATATATGTGAATATGTCTATGTGTCTATGTGTGTGTGTCTGTTAGTGCATGTGTTTATGTGAGTATGCCTATGTGTTTGTGTATATGTGTGTGTGCTAGTGCATGTATTTATGTGCGTATGTCTATGTGTCTGTGTGTGTCGCTGTTAGGGCATGTGTTTATGTGAGTATGCCCATGTGTTTGTGTGTTTGTGTATACATGTGTGTGCTAGTGCATTTATTTATGTGAGTATGTCAATGTGTCTGTGTGTGTGTCTGTTAGTGCATGTGTTTATGTGAGTATGTCAATGTGTCTGTGTGTGTGTGTCTGTTAGTGCATGTGTTTATGTGAGTATGCCTATGTGTCTGTGTGTTTGAGTATATGTGTGTGTGCTAGTGCATGTATTTATGTGAGTATGTCTATGTGTCTGTGTGTGTTTGTTAGTGCATGTGTTTATGTGAGTATGCCTGTGTGTTTGTGTGTTTGAGTATACGTGTGTGTGCTAGTGCATGTATTTGTATGTGAGTATGTCTATGTGTCTGTGTGTGTGTATCTGTTAGTGCATGTGCGTGCATGATCCAAGTGATATTTTATGTACCAGTTCTGAGTAGAGAGAAAGGTGAAAATAATGTATTTTAGTGTCAAAGGAGGAGCATAAGAGGTAAGGAATTGGTATATCTCTTCCTTTCTAGTTACAAGGCCGGGACATATGGCTGAATTGAAAGCTTCCATGCAATGGTCCAACGTGGATTTTGTATGTATTGCTGTCAGAGTTTCTGTTCACTTATGCAGTTAGGTTTAGTTAATGGATGAATGTAACAAGGGTAAGAACTATGAGAGATAATTCCTATGGCAAGAAGTAGCAGAATAGCAAGAGGAAGAAGATTGTTATGTCATTTATAATAGTGTTTTTGATGTGTGGTGCAGAGTCGAGAGATTGATTTTAGTTGTGTGAAAAGCTCATAAGCAGTTTATGTACCAAACTTTGCTATACCTACATTTTCCATCATTATATACAACAGACCCTGTATGTCTATGTGTCTGTGTGTGTGTCTGTTAGTGCATGTGTTTATGTGAGTATGCCTATGTGTCTGTGTGTTTGAGAATACGTGTGTGTGCTAGTGCATGTATATATGTGAATATGTCTATGTGTCTATGTGTGTGTGTCTGTTAGTGCATGTGTTTATGTGAGTATGCCTATGTGTTTGTGTGTTTGTGTATATGTGTGTGTGCTAGTGCATGTATTTATGTGCGTATGTCTATGTGTCTGTGTGTGTCGCTGTTAGGGCATGTGTTTATGTGAGTATGCCTATGTGTTTGTGTGTTTGTGTATACGTGTGTGTGCTAGTGCATTTATTTATGTGAGTATGTCAATGTGTCTGTGTGTGTGTCTGTTAGTGCATGTGTTTATGTGAGTATGTCTATGTGCCTGTGTGTGTGTCTGTTAGTGCATGTGTTTATGTGAGTATGCCTATGTGTCTGTGTGTTTGTGTATACGTGTGTGTGCTAGTGCATGTATTTATGTGAGTATGTCTATGTGTCTGTGTGTGTGTCTGTTAGTGCATGTGTTTATGTGAGTATGTCTATGTGTCTGTGTGTGTCTGTTAGTGCATGTGTTTATGTGAGTATGTCTATGTGCCTGTGTGTGTGTCTGTTAGTGCATGTGTTTATGTGAGTATGCCTATGTGTCTGTGTGTTTGTGTATACGTGTGTGTGTTAGTGCATGTATTTATGTGAGTATGTCTATGTGTCTGTGTGTGTGTCTGTTATTGTATGGGTTTTTTGTGAGTATGTCTATGTGTCTGTGTGTGTGTCTGTTAGTGCATGTGTTTATGTGAGTATGCCGATGTGTCTGTGTGTTTGTGTATACGTGTGTGTGTTAGTGCATGTATTTATGTGAGTATGTCTATGTGTCTGTGTGTGTGTCTGTTATTGTATGGGTTTTTTGTGAGTATGTCTATGTGTCTGTGTGTGTGTCTGTTAGTGCATGTGTTTATGTGAGTATGCCGATGTGTCTGTGTGTTTAAGTATACGTGTGTGTGCTAGTGCATGTATATATGTGAATATGTCTATGTGTGTGTGTCTGTTAGTGCATGTGTTTATGTGAGTATGCCTATGTGTTTGTGTGTTTGTGTATATGTGTGTGTGCTAGTACATGTATTTATGTGAGTATGTCTATGTGTCTGTGTGTGTGTGTGTGTGTGTCTGTTAGTGCATGTGTTTATGTGAGTATGCCTATGTGTCTGTGTGTTTGTGTATACGTGTGTGTGCTAGTGCGTGTATTTATGTATGTCTATGTGTGTGTGTCTGTTAGTGCATGTATTTATGTGAGTATGTCTATGTGTCTCTGTGTGTGTGTGTCTGTTAGTGCATGTGTTTATGTGAGTATGCCTATGTGTCTGTGTGTTTGAGTATATGTGTGTGTGTGCTAGTGCATGTATTTATGTGAGTATGTCTATGTGTCTGTGTGTGTTTGTTAGTGCATGTGTTTATGTGAGTATGCCTGTGTGTTTGTGTGTTTGTGTATACGTGTGTGTGCTAGTGCATGTATTTATGTGCGTATGTCTATGTGTCTGTGTGTGTCGCTGTTAGTGCATGTGTTTATATGAGTATGCCTATGAGTCTGTGTGTTTGTGTATACGTGTGTGTGCTAGTGGATGTATTTATGTATGTCTATGTGTCTGTGTGTGTGTCTGTTAGTGCATGTGTTTATGTGAGTATGCCTATGTGTCTGTGTGTTTGAGTATACGTGTGTGTGCTAGTGCATGTATATATGTGAATATGTCTATGTGTCTATGTGTGTGTGTCTGTTAGTGCATGTGTTTATGTGAGTATGCCTATGTGTTTGTGTATATGTGTGTGTGCTAGTGCATGTATTTATGTGCGTATGTCTATGTGTCTGTGTGTGTCGCTGTTAGGGCATGTCTTTATGTGAGTATGCCTATGTGTTTGTGTGTTTGTGTATACATGTGTGTGCTAGTGCATTTATTTATGTGAGTATGTCAATGTGTCTGTGTGTGTGTCTGTTAGTGCATGTGTTTATGTGAGTATGTCAATGTGTCTGTGTGTGTGTGTCTGTTAGTGCATGTGTTTATGTGAGTATGCCTATGTGTCTGTGTGTTTGAGTATATGTGTGTGTGCTAGTGCATGTATTTATGTGAGTATGTCTATGTGTCTGTGTGTGTTTGTTAGTGTATGTGTTTATGTGAGTATGCCTGTGTGTTTGTGTGTTTGAGTATACGTGTGTGTGCTAGTGCATGTATTTGTATGTGAGTATGTCTATGTGTCTGTGTGTGTGTGTCTGTTAGTGCATGTGCGTGCATGATCCAAGTGATATTTTATGTACCAGTTCTGAGTAGAGAGAAAGGTGAAAATAATGTATTTTAGTGTCAAAGGAGGAGCATAAGAGGTAAGGAATTGGTATATCTCTTCCTTTCTAGTTACAAGGCCGGGACATATGGCTGAATTGAAAGCTTCCATGCAATGGTCCAACGTGGATTTTGTATGTATTGCTGTCAGAGTTTCTGTTCACTTATGCAGTTAGGTTTAGTTAATGGATGAATGTAACAAGGGTAAGAACTATGAGAGATAATTCCTATGGCAAGAAGTAGCAGAATAGCAAGAGGAAGAAGATTGTTATGTCATTTATAATAGTGTTTTTGATGTGTGGTGCAGAGTCGAGAGATTGATTTTAGTTGTGTGAAAAGCTCATAAGCAGTTTATGTACCAAACTTTGCTATACCTACATTTTCCATCATTATATACAACAGACCCTGTATGTCTATGTGTCTGTGTGTGTGTCTGTTAGTGCATGTATTTATGTGAGTATGTCTATGTGTCTGTGTGTGTCTGTTAGTGCATGTGTTTATGTGAGTATGCCTGTGTGTTTGTGTGTTTGTGTATACGTGTGTGTGCTAGTGCATGTATTTATGTGCGTATGTCTATGTGTCTGTGTGTGTCGCTGTTAGTGCATGTGTTTATGTGAGTATGCCTATGAGTCTGTGTGTTTGTGTATACGTGTGTGTGCTAGTGGATGTATTTATGTATGTCTATGTGTCTGTGTGTGTGTCTGTTAGTGCATGTGTTTATGTGAGTATGCCTATGTGTCTGTGTGTTTGAGAATACGTGTGTGTGCTAGTGCATGTATATATGTGAATATGTCTATGTGTCTATGTGTGTGTGTCTGTTAGTGCATGTGTTTATGTGAGTATGCCTATGTGTTTGTGTGTTTGTGTATATGTGTGTGTGCTAGTACATGTATTTATGTGCGTATGTCTATGTGTCTGTGTGTGTCGCTGTTAGGGCATGTGTTTATGTGAGTATGCCTATGTGTTTGTGTGTTTGTGTATACATGTGTGTGCTAGTGCATTTATTTATGTGAGTATGTCTATGTGTCTGTGTGTGTGTCTGTTAGTGCATGTGTTTATGTGAGTATGTCTATGTGCCTGTGTGTGTGTCTGTTAGTGCATGTGTTTATGTGAGTATGCCTATGTGTCTGTGTGTTTGTGTATACGTGTGTGTGTTAGTGCATGTATTTATGTGAGTATGTCTATGTGTCTGTGTGTGTGTCTGTTAGTGCATGTGTTTATGTGAGTATGTCTATGTGTCTGTGTGTGTCTGTTAGTGCATGTGTTTATGTGAGTATGTCTATGTGCCTGTGTGTGTGTCTGTTAGTGCATGTGTTTATGTGAGTATGCCTATGTGTCTGTGTGTTTGTGTATACGTGTGTGTGTTAGTGCATGTATTTATGTGAGTATGTCTATGTGTCTGTGTATGTGTCTGTTATTGTATGGGTTTTTTGTGAGTATGTCTATGTGTCTGTGTGTGTGTCTATTAGTGCATGTGTTTATGTGAGTATGCCGATGTGTCTGTGTGTTTGTGTATACGTGTGTGTGTTAGTGCATGTATTTATGTGAGTATGTCTATGTGTCTGTGTGTGTGTCTGTTATTGTATGGGTTTTTTGTGAGTATGTCTATGTGTCTGTGTGTGTGTCTGTTAGTGCATGTGTTTATGTGAGTATGCCGATGTGTCTGTGTGTTTAAGTATACGTGTGTGTGCTAGTGCATGTATATATGTGAATATGTCTATGTGTGTGTGTCTGTTAGTGCATGTGTTTATGTGAGTATGCCTATGTGTTTGTGTGTTTGTGTATATGTGTGTGTGCTAGTACATGTATTTATGTGAGTATGTCTATGTGTCTGTGTGTGTGTGTGTCTGTTAGTGCATGTGTTTATGTGAGTATGCCTATGTGTCTGTGTGTTTGTGTATACGTGTGTGTGCTAGTGCATGTATTTATGTATGTCTATGTGTGTGTGTCTGTTAGTGCATGTATTTATGTGAGTATGTCTATGTGTCTCTGTGTGTGTGTGTCTGTTAGTGCATGTGTTTATGTGAGTATGCCTATGTGTCTGTGTGTTTGAGTATATGTGTGTGTGTGCTAGTGCATGTATTTATGTGAGTATGTCTATGTGTCTGTGTGTGTTTGTTAGTGCATGTGTTTATGTGAGTATGCCTGTGTGTTTGTGTGTTTGTGTATACGTGTGTGTGCTAGTGCATGTATTTATGTGCGTATGTCTATGTGTCTGTGTGTGTCGCTGTTAGTGCATGTGTTTATATGAGTATGCCTATGAGTCTGTGTGTTTGTGTATACGTGTGTGTGCTAGTGGATGTATTTATGTATGTCTATGTGTCTGTGTGTGTGTCTGTTAGTGCATGTGTTTATGTGAGTATGCCTATGTGTCTGTGTGTTTGAGTATACGTGTGTGTGCTAGTGCATGTATATATGTGAATATGTCTATGTGTCTATGTGTGTGTGTCTGTTAGTGCATGTGTTTATGTGAGTATGCCTATGTGTTTCTGTATATGTGTGTGTGCTAGTGCATGTATTTATGTGCGTATGTCTATGTGTCTGTGTGTGTCGCTGTTAGGGCATGTGTTTATGTGAGTATGCCTATGTGTTTGTGTGTTTGTGTATACATGTGTGTGCTAGTGCATTTATTTATGTGAGTATGTCAATGTGTCTGTGTGTGTGTCTGTTAGTGCATGTGTTTATGTGAGTATGTCAATGTGTCTGTGTGTGTGTGTCTGTTAGTGCATGTGTTTATGTGAGTATGCCTATGTGTCTGTGTGTTTGAGTATATGTGTGTGTGCTAGTGCATGTATTTATGTGAGTATGTCTATGTGTCTGTGTGTGTTTGTTAGTGCATGTGTTTATGTGAGTATGCCTGTGTGTTTGTGTGTTTGAGTATACGTGTGTGTGCTAGTGCATGTATTTGTATGTGAGTATGTCTATGTGTCTGTGTGTGTGTGTCTGTTAGTGCATGTGCGTGCATGATCCAAGTGATATTTTATGTACCAGTTCTGAGTAGAGAGAAAGGTGAAAATAATGTATTTTAGTGTCAAAGGAGGAGCATAAGAGGTAAGGAATTGGTATATCTCTTCCTTTCTAGTTACAAGGCCGGGACATATGGCTGAATTGAAAGCTTCCATGCAATGGTCCAACGTGGATTTTGTATGTATTGCTGTCAGAGTTTCTGTTCACTTATGCAGTTAGGTTTAGTTAATGGATGAATGTAACAAGGGTAAGAACTATGAGAGATAATTCCTATGGCAAGAAGTAGCAGAATAGCAAGAGGAAGAAGATTGTTATGTCATTTATAATAGTGTTTTTGATGTGTGGTGCAGAGTCGAGAGATTGATTTTAGTTGTGTGAAAAGCTCATAAGCAGTTTATGTACCAAACTTTGCTATACCTACATTTTCCATCATTATATACAACAGACCCTGTATGTCTATGTGTCTGTGTGTGTGTCTGTTAGTGCATGTGTTTATGTGAGTATGCCTATGTGTCTGTGTGTTTGAGAATACGTGTGTGTGCTAGTGCATGTATATATGTGAATATGTCTATGTGTCTATGTGTGTGTGTCTGTTAGTGCATGTGTTTATGTGAGTATGCCTATGTGTTTGTGTGTTTGTGTATATGTGTGTGTGCTAGTACATGTATTTATGTGCGTATGTCTATGTGTCTGTGTGTTTGAGAATACGTGTGTGTGCTAGTGCATGTATATATGTGAATATGTCTATGTGTCTGTGTGTGTGTCTGTTAGTGCATGTGTTTATGTGAGTATGCCTATGTGTTTGTGTGTTTGTGTATATGTGTGTGTGCTAGTACATGTATTTATGTGCGTATGTCTATGTGTCTGTGTGTGTCGCTGTTAGGGCATGTGTTTATGTGAGTATGCCTATGTGTTTGTGTGTTTGTGTATACATGTGTGTGCTAGTGCATTTATTTATGTGAGTATGTCAATGTGTCTGTGTGTGTGTCTGTTAGTGCATGTGTTTATGTGAGTATGTCTATGTGCCTGTGTGTGTGTCTGTTAGTGCATGTGTTTATGTGAGTATGCCTATGTGTCTGTGTGTTTGTGTATACGTGTGTGTGTTAGTGCATGTATTTATGTGAGTATGTCTATGTGTCTGTGTGTGTGTCTGTTAGTGCATGTGTTTATGTGAGTATGTCTATGTGTCTGTGTGTGTCTGTTAGTGCATGTGTTTATGTGAGTATGTCTATGTGCCTGTGTGTGTGTCTGTTAGTGCATGTGTTTATGTGAGTATGCCTATGTGTCTGTGTGTTTGTGTATACGTGTGTGTGTTAGTGCATGTATTTATGTGAGTATGTCTATGTGTCTGTGTATGTGTCTGTTATTGTATGGGTTTTTTGTGAGTATGTCTATGTGTCTGTGTGTGTGTCTATTAGTGCATGTGTTTATGTGAGTATGCCGATGTGTCTGTGTGTTTGTGTATACGTGTGTGTGTTAGTGCATGTATTTATGTGAGTATGTCTATGTGTCTGTGTGTGTGTCTGTTATTGTATGGGTTTTTTGTGAGTATGTCTATGTGTCTGTGTGTGTGTCTGTTAGTGCATGTGTTTATGTGAGTATGCCTATGTGTCTGTGTGTTTGAGTATACGTGTGTGTGCTAGTGCATGTATATATGTGAATATGTCTATGTGTGTGTGTCTGTTAGTGCATGTGTTTATGTGAGTATGCCTATGTGTTTGTGTGTTTGTGTATATGTGTGTGTGCTAGTACATGTATTTATGTGAGTATGTCTATGTGTCTGTGTGTGTGTGTGTGTGTGTCTGTTAGTGCATGTGTTTATGTGAGTATGCCTATGTGTCTGTGTGTTTGTGTATACGTGTGTGTGCTAGTGCATGTATTTATGTATGTCTATGTGTGTGTGTCTGTTAGTGCATGTATTTATGTGAGTATGTCTATGTGTCTCTGTGTGTGTGTGTCTGTTAGTGCATGTGTTTATGTGAGTATGCCTATGTGTCTGTGTGTTTGAGTATATGTGTGTGTGTGCTAGTGCATGTATTTATGTGAGTATGTCTATGTGTCTGTGTGTGTTTGTTAGTGCATGTGTTTATGTGAGTATGCCTGTGTGTTTGTGTGTTTGTGTATACGTGTGTGTGCTAGTGCATGTATTTATGTGCGTATGTCTATGTGTCTGTGTGTGTCGCTGTTAGTGCATGTGTTTATGTGAGTATGCCTATGAGTCTGTGTGTTTGTGTATACGTGTGTGTGCTAGTGGATGTATTTATGTATGTCTATGTGTCTGTGTGTGTGTCTGTTAGTGCATGTGTTTATGTGAGTATGCCTATGTGTCTGTGTGTTTGAGTATACGTGTGTGTGCTAGTGCATGTATATATGTGAATATGTCTATGTGTCTATGTGTGTGTGTCTGTTAGTGCATGTGTTTATGTGAGTATGCCTATGTGTTTGTGTATATGTGTGTGTGCTAGTGCATGTATTTATGTGCGTATGTCTATGTGTCTGTGTGTGTCGCTGTTAGGGCATGTGTTTATGTGAGTATGCCTATGTGTTTGTGTGTTTGTGTATACATGTGTGTGCTAGTGCATTTATTTATGTGAGTATGTCAATGTGTCTGTGTGTGTGTCTGTTAGTGCATGTGTTTATGTGAGTATGTCAATGTGTCTGTGTGTGTGTGTCTGTTAGTGCATGTGTTTATGTGAGTATGCCTATGTGTCTGTGTGTTTGAGTATATGTGTGTGTGCTAGTGCATGTATTTATGTGAGTATGTCTATGTGTCTGTGTGTGTTTGTTAGTGCATGTGTTTATGTGAGTATGCCTGTGTGTTTGTGTGTTTGAGTATACGTGTGTGTGCTAGTGCATGTATTTGTATGTGAGTATGTCTATGTGTCTGTGTGTGTGTGTCTGTTAGTGCATGTGCGTGCATGATCCAAGTGATATTTTATGTACCAGTTCTGAGTAGAGAGAAAGGTGAAAATAATGTATTTTAGTGTCAAAGGAGGAGCATAAGAGGTAAGGAATTGGTATATCTCTTCCTTTCTAGTTACAAGGCCGGGACATATGGCTGAATTGAAAGCTTCCATGCACTGGTCCAACGTGGATTTTGTATGTATTGCTGTCAGAGTTTCTGTTCACTTATGCAGTTAGGTTTAGTTAATGGATGAATGTAACAAGGGTAAGAACTATGAGAGATAATTCCTATGGCAAGAAGTAGCAGAATAGCAAGAGGAAGAAGATTGTTATAATAGTGTTTTTGATGTGTGGTGCAGAGTCGAGAGATTGATTTTAGTTGTGTGAAAAGCTCATAAGCAGTTTATGTACCAAACTTTGCTATACCTACATTTTACAATCATTATATACAACAGACCCTGTATGTCTATGTGTCTGTGTGTGTGTCTGTTAGTGCATGTATTTATGTGAGTATGTCTATGTGTCTGTGTGTGTCTGTTAGTGCATGTGTTTATGTGAGTATGCCTGTGTGTTTGTGTGTTTGTGTATACGTGTGTGTGCTAGTGCATGTATTTATGTGCGTATGTCTATGTGTCTGTGTGTGTCGCTGTTAGTGCATGTGTTTATGTGAGTATGCCTATGAGTCTGTGTGTTTGTGTATACGTGTGTGTGCTAGTGGATGTATTTATGTATGTCTATGTGTCTGTGTGTGTGTCTGTTAGTGCATGTGTTTATGTGAGTATGCCTATGTGTCTGTGTGTTTGAGAATACGTGTGTGTGCTAGTGCATGTATATATGTGAATATGTCTATGTGTCTATGTGTGTGTGTCTGTTAGTGCATGTGTTTATGTGAGTATGCCTATGTGTTTGTGTGTTTGTGTATATGTGTGTGTGCTAGTACATGTATTTATGTGCGTATGTCTATGTGTCTGTGTGTGTCGCTGTTAGGGCATGTGTTTATGTGAGTATGCCTATGTGTTTGTGTGTTTGTGTATACATGTGTGTGCTAGTGCATTTATTTATGTGAGTATGTCAATGTGTCTGTGTGTGTGTCTGTTAGTGCATGTGTTTATGTGAGTATGTCTATGTGCCTGTGTGTGTGTCTGTTAGTGCATGTGTTTATGTGAGTATGCCTATGTGTCTGTGTGTTTGTGTATACGTGTGTGTGTTAGTGCATGTATTTATGTGAGTATGTCTATGTGTCTGTGTATGTGTCTGTTATTGTATGGGTTTTTTGTGAGTATGTCTATGTGTCTGTGTGTGTGTCTATTAGTGCATGTGTTTATGTGAGTATGCCGATGTGTCTGTGTGTTTGTGTATACGTGTGTGTGTTAGTGCATGTATTTATGTGAGTATGTCTATGTGTCTGTGTGTGTGTCTGTTATTGTATGGGTTTTTTGTGAGTATGTCTATGTGTCTGTGTGTGTGTCTGTTAGTGCATGTGTTTATGTGAGTATGCCGATGTGTCTGTGTGTTTAAGTATACGTGTGTGTGCTAGTGCATGTATATGTGAATATGTCTATGTGTGTGTGTCTGTTAGTGCATGTGTTTATGTGAGTATGCCTATGTGTTTGTGTGTTTGTGTATATGTGTGTGTGCTAGTACATGTATTTATGTGAGTATGTCTATGTGTCTGTGTGTGTGTGTGTGTGTGTGTGTGTCTGTTAGTGCATGTGTTTATGTGAGTATGCCTATGTGTCTGTGTGTTTGTGTATACGTGTGTGTGCTAGTGCATGTATTTATGTATGTCTATGTGTGTGTGTCTGTTAGTGCTTGTATTTATGTGAGTATGTCTATGTGTCTCTGTGTGTGTGTGTCTGTTAGTGCATGTGTTTATGTGAGTATGCCTATGTGTCTGTGTGTTTGAGTATATGTGTGTGTGTGCTAGTGCATGTATTTATGTGAGTATGTCTATGTGTCTGTGTGTGTTTGTTAGTGCATGTGTTTATGTGAGTATGCCTGTGTGTTTGTGTGTTTGTGTATACGTGTGTGTGCTAGTGCATGTATTTATGTGCGTATGTCTATGTGTCTGTGTGTGTCGCTGTTAGTGCATGTGTTTATATGAGTATGCCTATGAGTCTGTGTGTTTGTGTATACGTGTGTGTGCTAGTGGATGTATTTATGTATGTCTATGTGTCTGTGTGTGTGTCTGTTAGTGCATGTGTTTATGTGAGTATGCCTATGTGTCTGTGTGTTTGAGTATACGTGTGTGTGCTAGTGCATGTATATATGTGAATATGTCTATGTGTCTATGTGTGTGTGTCTGTTAGTGCATGTGTTTATGTGAGTATGCCTATGTGTTTGTGTATATGTGTGTGTGCTAGTGCATGTATTTATGTGCGTATGTCTATGTGTCTGTGTGTGTCGCTGTTAGGGCATGTCTTTATGTGAGTATGCCTATGTGTTTGTGTGTTTGTGTATACATGTGTGTGCTAGTGCATTTATTTATGTGAGTATGTCAATGTGTCTGTGTGTGTGTCTGTTAGTGCATGTGTTTATGTGAGTATGTCAATGTATCTGTGTGTGTGTGTCTGTTAGTGCATGTGTTTATGTGAGTATGCCTATGTGTCTGTGTGTTTGAGTATATGTGTGTGTGCTAGTGCATGTATTTATGTGAGTATGTCTATGTGTCTGTGTGTGTTTGTTAGTGCATGTGTTTATGTGAGTATGCCTGTGTGTTTGTGTGTTTGAGTATACGTGTGTGTGCTAGTGCATGTATTTGTATGTGAGTATGTCTATGTGTCTGTGTGTGTGTGTCTGTTAGTGCATGTGCGTGCATGATCCAAGTGATATTTTATGTACCAGTTCTGAGTAGAGAGAAAGGTGAAAATAATGTATTTTAGTGTCAAAGGAGGAGCATAAGAGGTAAGGAATTGGTATATCTCTTCCTTTCTAGTTACAAGGCCGGGACATATGGCTGAATTGAAAGCTTCCATGCAATGGTCCAACGTGGATTTTGTATGTATTGCTGTCAGAGTTTCTGTTCACTTATGCAGTTAGGTTTAGTTAATGGATGAATGTAACAAGGGTAAGAACTATGAGAGATAATTCCTATGGCAAGAAGTAGCAGAATAGCAAGAGGAAGAAGATTGTTATGTCATTTATAATAGTGTTTTTGATGTGTGGTGCAGAGTCGAGAGATTGATTTTAGTTGTGTGAAAAGCTCATAAGCAGTTTATGTACCAAACTTTGCTATACCTACATTTTCCATCATTATATACAACAGACCCTGTATGTCTATGTGTCTGTGTGTGTGTCTGTTAGTGCATGTGTTTATGTGAGTATGCCTATGTGTCTGTGTGTTTGAGTATACGTGTGTGTGCTAGTGCATGTATATATGTGAATATGTCTATGTGTCTATGTGTGTGTGTCTGTTAGTGCATGTGTTTATGTGAGTATGCCTATGTGTTTGTGTGTTTGTGTATATGTGTGTGTGCTAGTACATGTATTTATGTGCGTATGTCTATGTGTCTGTGTGTGTCGCTGTTAGTGCATGTGTTTATGTGAGTATGCCTATGTGTTTGTGTGTTTGTGTATACATGTGTGTGCTAGTGCATTTATTTATGTGAGTATGTCAATGTGTCTGTGTGTGTGTCTGTTAGTGCATGTGTTTATGTGAGTATGTCTATGTGCCTGTGTGTGTGTCTGTTAGTGCATGTGTTTATGTGAGTATGCCTATGTGTCTGTGTGTTTGTGTATACGTGTGTGTGTTAGTGCATGTATTTATGTGAGTATGTCTATGTGTCTGTGTGTGTGTCTGTTAGTGCATGTGTTTATGTGAGTATGTCTATGTGTCTGTGTGTGTCTGTTAGTGCATGTGTTTATGTGAGTATGTCTATGTGCCTGTGTGTGTGTCTGTTAGTGCATGTGTTTATGTGAGTATGCCTATGTGTCTGTGTGTTTGTGTATACGTGTGTGTGTTAGTGCATGTATTTATGTGAGTATGTCTATGTGTCTGTGTATGTGTCTGTTATTGTATGGGTTTTTTGTGAGTATGTCTATGTGTCTGTGTGTGTGTCTATTAGTGCATGTGTTTATGTGAGTATGCCGATGTGTCTGTGTGTTTGTGTATACGTGTGTGTGTTAGTGCATGTATTTATGTGAGTATGTCTATGTGTCTGTGTGTGTGTCTGTTATTGTATGGGTTTTTTGTGAGTATGTCTATGTGTCTGTGTGTGTGTCTGTTAGTGCATGTGTTTATGTGAGTATGCCGATGTGTCTGTGTGTTTAAGTATACGTGTGTGTGCTAGTGCATGTATATATGTGAGTATGTCTATGTGTGTGTGTCTGTTAGTGCATGTGTTTATGTGAGTATGCCTATGTGTTTGTGTGTTTGTGTATATGTGTGTGTGCTAGTACATGTATTTATGTGAGTATGTCTATGTGTCTGTGTGTGTGTGTGTGTGTGTCTGTTAGTGCATGTGTTTATGTGAGTATGCCTATGTGTCTGTGTGTTTGTGTATACGTGTGTGTGCTAGTGCATGTATTTATGTATGTCTATGTGTGTGTGTCTGTTAGTGCATGTATTTATGTGAGTATGTCTATGTGTCTCTGTGTGTGTGTGTCTGTTAGTGCATGTGTTTATGTGAGTATGCCTATGTGTCTGTGTGTTTGAGTATATGTGTGTGTGTGCTAGTGCATGTATTTATGTGAGTATGTCTATGTGTCTGTGTGTGTCTGTTAGTGCATGTGTTTATGTGAGTATGCCTGTGTGTTTGTGTGTTTGTGTATACGTGTGTGTGCTAGTGCATGTATTTATGTGCGTATGTCTATGTGTCTGTGTGTGTCGCTGTTAGTGCATGTGTTTATATGAGTATGCCTATGAGTCTGTGTGTTTGTGTATACGTGTGTGTGCTAGTGGATGTATTTATGTATGTCTATGTGTCTGTGTGTGTGTCTGTTAGTGCATGTGTTTATGTGAGTATGCCTATGTGTCTGTGTGTTTGAGTATACGTGTGTGTGCTAGTGCATGTATATATGTGAATATGTCTATGTGTCTATGTGTGTGTGTCTGTTAGTGCATGTGTTTATGTGAGTATGCCTATGTGTTTGTGTATATGTGTGTGTGCTAGTGCATGTATTTATGTGCGTATGTCTATGTGTCTGTGTGTGTCGCTGTTAGGGCATGTGTTTATGTGAGTATGCCTATGTGTTTGTGTGTTTGTGTATACATGTGTGTGCTAGTGCATTTATTTATGTGAGTATGTCAATGTGTCTGTGTGTGTGTCTGTTAGTGCATGTGTTTATGTGAGTATGTCAATGTGTCTGTGTGTGTGTGTCTGTTAGTGCATGTGTTTATGTGAGTATGCCTATGTGTCTGTGTGTTTGAGTATATGTGTGTGTACTAGTGCATGTATTTATGTGAGTATGTCTATGTGTCTGTGTGTGTTTGTTAGTGCATGTGTTTATGTGAGTATGCCTATGTGTCTGTGTGTTTGAGTATATGTGTGTGTACTAGTGCATGTATTTATGTGAGTATGTCTATGTGTCTGTGTGTGTCTGTTAGTGCATGTGTTTATGTGAGTATGCCTGTGTGTTTGTGTGTTTGAGTATACGTGTGTGTGCTAGTGCATGTATTTGTATGTGAGTATGTCTATGTGTCTGTGTGTGTGTCTGTTAGTGCATGTGCGTGCATGATCCAAGTGATATTTTATGTACCAGTTCTGAGTAGAGAGAAAGGTGAAAATAATGTATTTTAGTGTCAAAGGAGGAGCATAAGAGGTAAGGAATTGGTATATCTCTTCCTTTCTAGTTACAAGGCCGGGACATATGGCTGAATTGAAAGCTTCCATGCAATGGTCCAACGTGGATTTTGTATGTATTGCTGTCAGAGTTTCTGTTCACTTATGCAGTTAGGTTTAGTTAATGGATGAATGTAACAAGGGTAAGAACTATGAGAGATAATTCCTATGGCAAGAAGTAGCAGAATAGCAAGAGGAAGAAGATTGTTATGTCATTTATAATAGTGTTTTTGATGTGTGGTGCAGAGTCGAGAGATTGATTTTAGTTGTGTGAAAAGCTCATAAGCAGTTTATGTACCAAACTTTGCTATACCTACATTTTACAATCATTATATACAACAGACCCTGTATGTCTATGTGTCTGTGTGTGTGTCTGTTAGTGCATGTATTTATGTGAGTATGTCTATGTGTCTGTGTGTGTCTGTTAGTGCATGTGTTTATGTGAGTATGCCTGTGTGTTTGTGTGTTTGTGTATACATGTGTGTGCTAGTGCATTTATTTATGTGAGTATGTCAATGTGTCTGTGTGTGTGTCTGTTAGTGCATGTGTTTATGTGAGTATGTCTATGTGCCTGTGTGTGTGTCTGTTAGTGCATGTGTTTATGTGAGTATGCCGATGTGTCTGTGTGTTTGTGTATACGTGTGTGTGTTAGTGCATGTATTTATGTGAGTATGTCTATGTGTCTGTGTGTGTGTCTGTTATTGTATGGGTTTTTTGTGAGTATGTCTATGTGTCTGTGTGTGTGTCTGTTAGTGCATGTGTTTATGTGAGTATGCCGATGTGTCTGTGTGTTTAAGTATACGTGTGTGTGCTAGTGCATGTATATGTGAATATGTCTATGTGTGTGTGTCTGTTAGTGCATGTGTTTATGTGAGTATGCCTATGTGTTTGTGTGTTTGTGTATATGTGTGTGTGCTAGTACATGTATTTATGTGAGTATGTCTATGTGTCTGTGTGTGTGTGTGTGTGTGTGTCTGTTAGTGCATGTGTTTATGTGAGTATGCCTATGTGTCTGTGTGTTTGTGTATACGTGTGTGTGCTAGTGCATGTATTTATGTATGTCTATGTGTGTGTGTCTGTTAGTGCTTGTATTTATGTGAGTATGTCTATGTGTCTCTGTGTGTGTGTGTCTGTTAGTGCATGTGTTTATGTGAGTATGCCTATGTGTCTGTGTGTTTGAGTATATGTGTGTGTGTGCTAGTGCATGTATTTATGTGAGTATGTCTATGTGTCTGTGTGTGTTTGTTAGTGCATGTGTTTATGTGAGTATGCCTGTGTGTTTGTGTGTTTGTGTATACGTGTGTGTGCTAGTGCATGTATTTATGTGCGTATGTCTATGTGTCTGTGTGTGTCGCTGTTAGTGCATGTGTTTATATGAGTATGCCTATGAGTCTGTGTGTTTGTGTATACGTGTGTGTGCTAGTGGATGTATTTATGTATGTCTATGTGTCTGTGTGTGTGTCTGTTAGTGCATGTGTTTATGTGAGTATGCCTATGTGTCTGTGTGTTTGAGTATACGTGTGTGTGCTAGTGCATGTATATATGTGAATATGTCTATGTGTCTATGTGTGTGTGTCTGTTAGTGCATGTGTTTATGTGAGTATGCCTATGTGTTTGTGTATATGTGTGTGTGCTAGTGCATGTATTTATGTGCGTATGTCTATGTGTCTGTGTGTGTCGCTGTTAGGGCATGTCTTTATGTGAGTATGCCTATGTGTTTGTGTGTTTGTGTATACATGTGTGTGCTAGTGCATTTATTTATGTGAGTATGTCAATGTGTCTGTGTGTGTGTCTGTTAGTGCATGTGTTTATGTGAGTATGTCAATGTATCTGTGTGTGTGTGTCTGTTAGTGCATGTGTTTATGTGAGTATGCCTATGTGTCTGTGTGTTTGAGTATATGTGTGTGTGCTAGTGCATGTATTTATGTGAGTATGTCTATGTGTCTGTGTGTGTTTGTTAGTGCATGTGTTTATGTGAGTATGCCTGTGTGTTTGTGTGTTTGAGTATACGTGTGTGTGCTAGTGCATGTATTTGTATGTGAGTATGTCTATGTGTCTGTGTGTGTGTCTGTTAGTGCATGTGCGTGCATGATCCAAGTGATATTTTATGTACCAGTTCTGAGTAGAGAGAAAGGTGAAAATAATGTATTTTAGTGTCAAAGGAGGAGCATAAGAGGTAAGGAATTGGTATATCTCTTCCTTTCTAGTTACAAGGCCGGGACATATGGCTGAATTGAAAGCTTCCATGCAATGGTCCAACGTGGATTTTGTATGTATTGCTGTCAGAGTTTCTGTTCACTTATGCAGTTAGGTTTAGTTAATGGATGAATGTAACAAGGGTAAGAACTATGAGAGATAATTCCTATGGCAAGAAGTAGCAGAATAGCAAGAGGAAGAAGATTGTTATGTCATTTATAATAGTGTTTTTGATGTGTGGTGCAGAGTCGAGAGATTGATTTTAGTTGTGTGAAAAGCTCATAAGCAGTTTATGTACCAAACTTTGCTATACCTACATTTTCCATCATTATATACAACAGACCCTGTATGTCTATGTGTCTGTGTGTGTGTCTGTTAGTGCATGTGTTTATGTGAGTATGCCTATGTGTCTGTGTGTTTGAGAATACGTGTGTGTGCTAGTGCATGTATATATGTGAATATGTCTATGTGTCTATGTGTGTGTGTCTGTTAGTGCATGTGTTTATGTGAGTATGCCTATGTGTTTGTGTGTTTGTGTATATGTGTGTGTGCTAGTACATGTATTTATGTGCGTATGTCTATGTGTCTGTGTGTGTCGCTGTTAGGGCATGTGTTTATGTGAGTATGCCTATGTGTTTGTGTGTTTGTGTCTACATGTGTGTGCTAGTGCATTTATTTATGTGAGTATGTCAATGTGTCTGTGTGTGTGTCTGTTAGTGCATGTATTTATGTGAGTATGTCTATGTGCCTGTGTGTGTGTCTGTTAGTGCATGTGTTTATGTGAGTATGCCTATGTGTCTGTGTGTTTGTGTATACGTGTGTGTGTTAGTGCATGTATTTATGTGAGTATGTCTATGTGTCTGTGTGTGTGTCTGTTAGTGCATGTGTTTATGTGAGTATGTCTATGTGTCTGTGTGTGTCTGTTAGTGCATGTGTTTATGTGAGTATGTCTATGTGCCTGTGTGTGTGTCTGTTAGTGCATGTGTTTATGTGAGTATGCCTATGTGTCTGTGTGTTTGTGTATACGTGTGTGTGTTAGTGCATGTATTTATGTGAGTATGTCTATGTGTCTGTGTATGTGTCTGTTATTGTATGGGTTTTTTGTGAGTATGTCTATGTGTCTGTGTGTGTGTCTATTAGTGCATGTGTTTATGTGAGTATGCCGATGTGTCTGTGTGTTTGTGTATACGTGTGTGTGTTAGTGCATGTATTTATGTGAGTATGTCTATGTGTCTGTGTGTGTGTCTGTTATTGTATGGGTTTTTTGTGAGTATGTCTATGTGTCTGTGTGTGTGTCTGTTAGTGCATGTGTTTATGTGAGTATGCCGATGTGTCTGTGTGTTTAAGTATACGTGTGTGTGCTAGTGCATGTATATATGTGAATATGTCTATGTGTGTGTGTCTGTTAGTGCATGTGTTTATGTGAGTATGCCTATGTGTTTGTGTGTTTGTGTATATGTGTGTGTGCTAGTACATGTATTTATGTGAGTATGTCTATGTGTCTGTGTGTGTGTGTGTGTGTGTGTGTGTGTGTCTGTTAGTGCATGTGTTTATGTGAGTATGCCTATGTGTCTGTGTGTTTGTGTATACGTGTGTGTGCTAGTGCATGTATTTATGTATGTCTATGTGTGTGTGTCTGTTAGTGCATGTATTTATGTGAGTATGTCTATGTGTCTCTGTGTGTGTGTGTCTGTTAGTGCATGTGTTTATGTGAGTATGCCTATGTGTCTGTGTGTTTGAGTATATGTGTGTGTGTGCTAGTGCATGTATTTATGTGAGTATGTCTATGTGTCTGTGTGTGTTTGTTAGTGCATGTGTTTATGTGAGTATGCCTGTGTGTTTGTGTGTTTGTGTATACGTGTGTGTGCTAGTGCATGTATTTATGTGCGTATGTCTATGTGTCTGTGTGTGTCGCTGTTAGTGCATGTGTTTATATGAGTATGCCTATGAGTCTGTGTGTTTGTGTATACGTGTGTGTGCTAGTGGATGTATTTATGTATGTCTATGTGTCTGTGTGTGTGTCTGTTAGTGCATGTGTTTATGTGAGTATGCCTATGTGTCTGTGTGTTTGAGTATACGTGTGTGTGCTAGTGCATGTATATATGTGAATATGTCTATGTGTCTATGTGTGTGTGTCTGTTAGTGCATGTGTTTATGTGAGTATGCCTATGTGTTTGTGTATATGTGTGTGTGCTAGTGCATGTATTTATGTGCGTATGTCTATGTGTCTGTGTGTGTCGCTGTTAGGGCATGTGTTTATGTGAGTATGCCTATGTGTTTGTGTGTTTGTGTATACATGTGTGTGCTAGTGCATTTATTTATGTGAGTATGTCAATGTGTCTGTGTGTGTGTCTGTTAGTGCATGTGTTTATGTGAGTATGTCAATGTGTCTGTGTGTGTGTGTCTGTTAGTGCATGTGTTTATGTGAGTATGCCTATGTGTCTGTGTGTTTGAGTATATGTGTGTGTACTAGTGCATGTATTTATGTGAGTATGTCTATGTGTCTGTGTGTGTTTGTTAGTGCATGTGTTTATGTGAGTATGCCTATGTGTCTGTGTGTTTGAGTATATGTGTGTGTACTAGTGCATGTATTTATGTGAGTATGTCTATGTGTCTGTGTGTGTCTGTTAGTGCATGTGTTTATGTGAGTATGCCTGTGTGTTTGTGTGTTTGAGTATACGTGTGTGTGCTAGTGCATGTATTTGTATGTGAGTATGTCTATGTGTCTGTGTGTGTGTGTCTGTTAGTGCATGTGTGTGCATGATCCAAGTGATATTTTATGTACCAGTTCTGAGTAGAGAGAAAGGTGAAAATAATGTATTTTAGTGTCAAAGGAGGAGCATAAGAGGTAAGGAATTGGTATATCTCTTCCTTTCTAGTTACAAGGCCGGGACATATGGCTGAATTGAAAGCTTCCATGCAATGGTCCAACGTGGATTTTGTATGTATTGCTGTCAGAGTTTCTGTTCACTTATGCAGTTAGGTTTAGTTAATGGATGAATGTAACAAGGGTAAGAACTATGAGAGATAATTCCTATGGCAAGAAGTAGCAGAATAGCAAGAGGAAGAAGATTGTTATGTCATTTATAATAGTGTTTTTGATGTGTGGTGCAGAGTCGAGAGATTGATTTTAGTTGTGTGAAAAGCTCATAAGCAGTTTATGTACCAAACTTTGCTATACCTACATTTTACAATCATTATATACAACAGACCCTGTATGTCTATGTGTCTGTGTGTGTGTCTGTTAGTGCATGTATTTATGTGAGTATGTCTATGTGTCTGTGTGTGTCTGTTAGTGCATGTGTTTATGTGAGTATGCCTGTGTGTTTGTGTGTTTGTGTATACGTGTGTGTGCTAGTGCATGTATTTATGTGCGTATGTCTATGTGTCTGTGTGTGTCGCTGTTAGTGCATGTGTTTATGTGAGTATGCCTATGAGTCTGTGTGTTTGTGTATACGTGTGTGTGCTAGTGGATGTATTTATGTATGTCTATGTGTCTGTGTGTGTGTCTGTTAGTGCATGTGTTTATGTGAGTATGCCTATGTGTCTGTGTGTTTGAGAATACGTGTGTGTGCTAGTGCATGTATATATGTGAATATGTCTATGTGTCTATGTGTGTGTGTCTGTTAGTGCATGTGTTTATGTGAGTATGCCTATGTGTTTGTGTGTTTGTGTATATGTGTGTGTGCTAGTGCATGTATTTATGTGCGTATGTCTATGTGTCTGTGTGTGTCGCTGTTAGGGCATGTGTTTATGTGAGTATGCCTATGTGTTTGTGTGTTTGTGTATACATGTGTGTGCTAGTGCATTTATTTATGTGAGTATGTCAATGTGTCTGTGTGTGTGTCTGTTAGTGCATGTGTTTATGTGAGTTTGTCTATGTGTCTGTGTGTGTGTCTGTTAGTGCATGTGTTTATGTGAGTATGCCTATGTGTCTGTGTGTTTGTGTATACGTGTGTGTGTTAGTGCATGTATTTATGTGAGTATGTCTATGTGTCTGTGTGTGTGTCTGTTAGTGCATGTGTTTATGTGAGTATGTCTATGTGTCTGTGTGTGTCTGTTAGTGCATGTGTTTATGTGAGTATGTCTATGTGCCTGTGTGTGTGTCTGTTAGTGCATGTGTTTATGTGAGTATGCCTATGTGTCTGTGTGTTTGTGTATACGTGTGTGTGTTAGTGCATGTATTTATGTGAGTATGTCTATGTGTCTGTGTATGTGTCTGTTATTGTATGGGTTTTTTGTGAGTATGTCTATGTGTCTGTGTGTGTGTCTGTTAGTGCATGTGTTTATGTGAGTATGTCTATGTGTCTGTGTGTTTGTGTATACGTGTGTGTGTTAGTGCATGTATTTATGTGAGTATGTCTATGTGTCTGTGTGTGTGTCTGTTATTGTATGGGTTTTTTGTGAGTATGTCTATGTGTCTGTGTGTGTGTCTGTTAGTGCATGTGTTTATGTGAGTATGCCTATGTGTCTGTGTGTTTGAGTATACGTGTGTGTGCTAGTGCATGTATATATGTGAATATGTCTATGTGTGTGTGTCTGTTAGTGCATGTGTTTATGTGAGTATGCCTATGTGTTTGTGTGTTTGTGTATATGTGTGTGTGCTAGTACATGTATTTATGTGAGTATGTCTATGTGTCTGTGTGTGTGTGTGTGTGTGTCTGTTAGTGCATGTGTTTATGTGAGTATGCCTATGTGTCTGTGTGTTTGTGTATACGTGTGTGTGCTAGTGCATGTATTTATGTATGTCTATGTGTGTGTGTCTGTTAGTGCATGTATTTATGTGAGTATGTCTATGTGTCTCTGTGTGTGTGTGTCTGTTAGTGCATGTGTTTATGTGAGTATGCCTATGTGTCTGTGTGTTTGAGTATATGTGTGTGTGTGCTAGTGCATGTATTTATGTGAGTATGTCTATGTGTCTGTGTGTGTTTGTTAGTGCATGTGTTTATGTGAGTATGCCTGTGTGTTTGTGTGTTTGTGTATACGTGTGTGTGCTAGTGCATGTATTTATGTGCGTATGTCTATGTGTCTGTGTGTGTCGCTGTTAGTGCATGTGTTTATATGAGTATGCCTATGAGTCTGTGTGTTTGTGTATACATGTGTGTGCTAGTGGATGTATTTATGTATGTCTATGTGTCTGTGTGTGTGTCTGTTAGTGCATGTGTTTATGTGAGTATGCCTATGTGTCTGTGTGTTTGAGTATACGTGTGTTTGCTAGTGCATGTATATATGTGAATATGTCTATGTGTCTATGTGTGTGTGTCTGTTAGTGCATGTGTTTATGTGAGTATGCCTATGTGTTTGTGTGTTTGTGTATATGTGTGTGTGCTAGTACATGTATTTATGTGCGTATGTCTATGTGTCTGTGTGTGTCGCTGTTAGGGCATGTGTTTATGTGAGTATGCCTATGTGTTTGTGTGTTTGTGTATACATGTGTGTGCTAGTGCATTTATTTATGTGAGTATGTCAATGTGTCTGTGTGTGTGTGTCTGTTAGTGCATGTGTTTATGTGAGTATGCCTATGTGTTTGTGTGTCTGAGTATACGTGTGTGTGTTAGTGCATGTATTTATGTGAGTATGTCTATGTGTCTGTGTGTGTGTCTGTTATTGTATGGGTTTTTTGTGAGTATGTCTATGTGTCTGTGTGTGTTTCTGTTAGTGCATGTGTTTATGTGAGTATGCCTATGTGTCTGTGTGTTTGAGTATACGTGTGTGTGCTAGTGCATGTATTTATGTATGTCTATGTGTCTGTGTGTGTGTCTGTTAGTGCATGTATTTATGTGAGTATGTCTATGTGTCTCTGTGTGTGTGTGTCTGTTAGTGCATGTGTTTATGTGAGTATGCCTATGTGTCTGTGTGTTTGAGTATATGTGTGTGTGCTAGTGCATGTATTTATGTGAGTATGTCTATGTGTCTGTGTGTGTTTGTTAGTGCATGTGTTTATGTGAGTATGCCTGTGTGTTTGTGTGTTTGTGTATACGTGTGTGTGCTAGTGCATGTATTTATGTGCGTATGTCTATGTGTCTGTGTGTGTCGCTGTTAGTGCATGTGTTTATGTGAGTATGCCTATGAGTCTGTGTGTTTGTGTATACGTGTGTGTGCTAGTGGATGTATTTATGTATGTCTATGTGCCTGTGTGTGTGTCTGTTAGTGCATGTCTATGTGTCTGTGTGTGTTTGTTAGTGCATGTGTTTATGTGAGTATGCCTGTGTGTTTGTGTGTTTGTGTATACGTGTGTGTGCTAGTACATGTATTTATGTGAGTATGTCTATGTGTCTGTGTGTGTGTGTGTGTGTGTCTGTTAGTGCATGTGTTTATGTGAGTATGCCTATGTGTCTGTGTGTTTGTGTATACGTGTGTGTGCTAGTGCATGTATATATGTGAATATGTCTATGTGTGTGTGTCTGTTAGTGCATGTGTTTATGTGAGTATGCCTATGTGTTTGTGTGTTTGTGTATATGTGTGTGTGCTAGTACATGTATTTATGTGAGTATGTCTATGTGTCTGTGTGTGTGTGTGTGTGTGTCTGTTAGTGCATGTGTTTATGTGAGTATGCCTATGTGTCTGTGTGTTTGTGTATACGTGTGTGTGCTAGTGCATGTATTTATGTATGTCTATGTGTGTGTGTCTGTTAGTGCATGTATTTATGTGAGTATGTCTATGTGTCTCTGTGTGTGTGTGTCTGTTAGTGCATGTGTTTATGTGAGTATGCCTATGTGTCTGTGTGTTTGAGTATATGTGTGTGTGTGCTAGTGCATGTATTTATGTGAGTATGTCTATGTGTCTGTGTGTGTTTGTTAGTGCATGTGTTTATGTGAGTATGCCTGTGTGTTTGTGTGTTTGTGTATACGTGTGTGTGCTAGTGCATGTATTTATGTGCGTATGTCTGTGTCTGTGTGTGTCGCTGTTAGTGCATGTGTTTATATGAGTATGCCTATGAGTCTGTGTGTTTGTGTATACGTGTGTGTGCTAGTGGATGTATTTATGTATGTCTATGTGTCTGTGTGTGTGTCTGTTAGTGCATGTGTTTATGTGAGTATGCCTATGTGTCTGTGTGTTTGAGTATACGTGTGTTTGCTAGTGCATGTATATATGTGAATATGTCTATGTGTCTATGTGTGTGTGTCTGTTAGTGCATGTGTTTATGTGAGTATGCCTATGTGTTTGTGTGTTTGTGTATATGTGTGTGTGCTAGTACATGTATTTATGTGCGTATGTCTATGTGTCTGTGTGTGTCGCTGTTAGGGCATGTGTTTATGTGAGTATGCCTATGTGTTTGTGTGTTTGTGTATACATGTGTGTGCTAGTGCATTTATTTATGTGAGTATGTCAATGTGTCTGTGTGTGTGTGTCTGTTAGTGCATGTGTTTATGTGAGTATGCCTATGTGTTTGTGTGTCTGAGTATACGTGTGTGTGTTAGTGCATGTATTTATGTGAGTATGTCTATGTGTCTGTGTGTGTGTCTGTTATTGTATGGGTTTTTTGTGAGTATGTCTATGTGTCTGTGTGTGTTTCTGTTAGTGCATGTGTTTATGTGAGTATGCCTATGTGTCTGTGTGTTTGAGTATACGTGTGTGTGCTAGTGCATGTATTTATGTATGTCTATGTGTCTGTGTGTGTGTCTGTTAGTGCATGTATTTATGTGAGTATGTCTATGTGTCTCTGTGTGTGTGTGTCTGTTAGTGCATGTGTTTATGTGAGTATGCCTATGTGTCTGTGTGTTTGAGTATATGTGTGTGTGCTAGTGCATGTATTTATGTGAGTATGTCTATGTGTCTGTGTGTGTTTGTTAGTGCATGTGTTTATGTGAGTATGCCTGTGTGTTTGTGTGTTTGTGTATACGTGTGTGTGCTAGTGCATGTATTTATGTGCGTATGTCTATGTGTCTGTGTGTGTCGCTGTTAGTGCATGTGTTTATGTGAGTATGCCTATGAGTCTGTGTGTTTGTGTATACGTGTGTGTGCTAGTGGATGTATTTATGTATGTCTATGTGCCTGTGTGTGTGTCTGTTAGTGCATGTCTATGTGTCTGTGTGTGTTTGTTAGTGCATGTGTTTATGTGAGTATGCCTGTGTGTTTGTGTGTTTGTGTATACGTGTGTGTGCTAGTGCATGTATTTATGTGCGTATGTCTATGTGTCTACAAAGAGAGAAGCGCTCTACCAGGAACGAACAACAGCTCAGTGGCTTGTTCTATGGCGATTTACCACCCGGAGGCAGCCTCTTTTAGACCAGTGTGCTTTTCACAGAAGAAAACTTTCCTGAAGTATATCAGTCTGATCCCGCCAAGTAAGGTCAGTCCAGCCCCGAAATACCAGGCAATTCTCCTCTGAACAAGGAACATGACAACCCCAGACGATCGTTTCGGCCTCCTATGGGCCTCGTCAGTGAGGTGCAGCCACATTCCTCTAAGCACACTGGGCAAGGAGTCCACGTCTGGTTTCCCCCATCACCCATAGGGAGACTTCCCCAGGGTCATAATAATTTGCATACAAAGAGAGAAGCGCTCTACCAGGAACGAACAACAGCTCAGTGGCTTGTTCTATGGCGATTTACCACCCGGATACGTATACGTGTGTGTGTTAGTGCATGTATTTATGTGAGTATGTCTATGTGTCTGTGTATGTATCTGTTATTGTATGGGTTTTTTGTGAGTATGTCTATGTGTCTGTGTGTGTCGCTGTTAGTGCATGTGTTTATGTGAGTATGCCTATGTGTCTGTGTGTTTGAGTATACGTGTGTGTGCTAGTGCATGTATATATGTGAATATGTCTATGTGTCTATGTGTGTGTGTCTGTTAGTGCATGTGTTTATGTGAGTATGCCTATGTGTTTGTGTATATGTGTGTGTGCTAGTGCATGTATTTATGTGCGTATGTCTATGTGTCTGTGTGTGTCGCTGTTAGGGCATGTGTTTATGTGAGTATGCCTATGTGTTTGTGTGTTTGTGTATACATGTGTGTGCTAGTGCATTTATTTATGTGAGTATGTCAATGTGTCTGTGTGTGTGTCTGTTAGTGCATGTGTTTATGTGAGTATGTCAATGTGTCTGTGTGTGTGTGTCTGTTAGTGCATGTGTTTATGTGAGTATGCCTATGTGTCTGTGTGTTTGAGTATATGTGTGTGTGCTAGTGCATGTATTTATGTGAGTATGTCTATGTGTCTGTGTGTGTTTGTTAGTGCATGTGTTTATGTGAGTATGCCTGTGTGTTTGTGTGTTTGAGTATACGTGTATGTGTTAGTGCATGTATTTGTATGTGAGTATGTCTATGTGTCTGTGTGTGTGTGTCTGTTAGTGCATGTGCGTGCATGATCCAAGTGATATTTTATGTACCAGTTCTGAGTAGAGAGAAAGGTGAAAATAATGTATTTTAGTGTCAAAGGAGGAGCATAAGAGGTAAGGAATTGGTATATCTCTTCCTTTCTAGTTACAAGGCCGGGACATATGGCTGAATTGAAAGCTTCCATGCAATGGTCCAACGTGGATTTTGTATGTTTTGCTGTCAGAGTTTCTGTTCACTTATGCAGTTAGGTTTAGTTAATGGATGAATGTAACAAGGGTAAGAACTATGAGAGATAATTCCTATGGCAAGAAGTAGCAGAATAGCAAGAGGAAGAAGATTGTTATGTCATTTATAATAGTGTTTTTGATGTGTGGTGCAGAGTCGAGAGATTGATTTTAGTTGTGTGAAAAGCTCATAAGCAGTTTATGTACCAAACTTTGCTATACCTACATTTTCCATCATTATATACAACAGACTTTGTCACATAAGCACCAACCTAACCAGTTTTTGCTGGGAATGCAGATTAAAGCTTGGAAACAACTCAATTTGTTTGTTGCAATAAACTGTTTTTTTATTGGAGTGACCATGCAGGGATTTCATTATCTCAGCAAGCATTCAGAATTATTCTTAGAAAGGCATAATGAATTTTTAATTTAGTCAAAAAATAGAAATCTTTTTCAGCTAATTCAGGTTTTTGCTTTAGTTTATTGATAATGTAAAAAAAACACCTATAATAGAAAACAGATGCTTAAAAATAGTAAAGAACTAATTCCAGAAGCAAAATATGGTTTTATTGTGCAAAGGCATGCTAAAGGAATATGTTTAGCCAAATCATTGTAATTTACAGCATTGCAAATAAAAAATAAAATAAAAAAAACATTGCTTGCTAAGTAGGTGTGACCCCAAAACAATGTCACCGATTACTGCAGCATTATCCATCACATTTTGTAATTTGGCTACATTTAATACACTTGTACTTGGCAATAGCTTTCTGGAAAGGGTATATATTATCTTTAAAAAAGGGCATTTTAAAAATATAATACAGTTTTTAAAAAACTAATTATTTTCATTATCAGCTAAAAAAAGAGAACTGCAGTAAACTCACATGTCATATTTAATATACATTCCTACATCTATTTACTTAATTTTTTTAATACAATTGTTTAATTTGTTTTATGTTTTGTCTTATGCATACAGTTTGCCTACACATTGCAGGGGCGTATTATGGCCAAGGCCAACAAGGTCTGTGTCTAGAGTGGCAGATTTAATCAAGATGGGAGGGCGGCACTTTTTGACCTGCTGCTCACCAGGGACTTGCTATAGCGGGTGCGGGGGGCTTACTGGATCCAGGGGCGCAAGTGTGACCGGATGCTTTGGCAGACTTAGTTCTAGCAGTACAATATTTATTTATTTTTACATTTCAAAACTCGCCATCACCCGCACCTGTGCTGTAGTACTCTCTATACTTCACGCAGGTTTTTGGAAAGCATAGGGCGGATGTGTGACTGGTGAGCAGAATTGGAAGTTGTGAGCTGTGCTACAGGGGCATATTATGGCCTAGGCCATCAAGGCCCAATCCTAGGCGGTAGATTTAAGGAAGATGAGTAGGTAGAACTTTTTGGTGCACTGCTCACCAGGGCCTTGCTAATGCGGGTGTGGGGTCTTATTCAGGCGCAGCGGATGACTGTCCACTTTGGAAGGCCTAGTTCTAGTGATACAATATTTATTTATTTTAATATTTTAAAGCTACCCACATCTGTGCACCTGTGCAGTAGTGCTCTCTATACTGCATGCAGGCTTTTGGAGAGCATAAGGCAGATTTGTGACTGGTGAGAATGGTAGAATATGCGAGCTGTGCTGAATTGATGAATTCTGCACACATAATGTCATAATTTGCAAACATTAAAAATATTAGTATAATTAAGGCATCCCATTTTGCATGTAAGTATCTCATATATTGTTTGAGACAAGAAATAATACAGTAGAAACAGTAGCACATTAAATGGCTCCTGATCACACATCAGCAATATTGCATGTGGTATATACAATGGGTATTGAAAAGAATCACCCCCCTTAAACATAATCACATGTTGTTGCTTTGCAGCCTAAAATAAACATAGACACAGTTTTTGTTTATCTAGTTGTAATTACTCAGTGCAACATCACATCCATGTGAAAGATATAACACCAACATGTCAGGCAAAAATAAAGACAATTTAAAAACAGAATCACTGAGTTGGAAAAAGGATCACCCCCTCCTAAAATTACTTGTAAACTCAATAAGGTGTAGCCAATCACCTTCTCAACAGCACACACAAAGCCATTTGACCTTCAACTGTGATCAGCTGTGAGCATATTAATTAGCTCAGCATGAAAAGAGCTTTCCTGGAGCATCTCAATCCCTGGTAGTGCAACTGAAGCAAACAATCAACTATGGGGGCGGCAAGGCACTGTCAAAAGATCTCCGGGATAATGTTGTGGACAGGCACAAGTCAGGAGATGGATACAAGAAAATATTAAAGGCTTTATCAATGCATAGAAGCACAGTGAAGTATATCATTAAGAAGTGGAAGGTATTTGGTACAACACAGACCCTCTCTGGATCAGGACGTCGCTCCAAACTGGATGAAAGAGCCAGGAGGAAACTGGTCAGAGAGGCTACCAAGAGGCCCACAGCAACTCTGAAGCAGTTGCAGGAATATATGACAAAGAGAGGTCATTGAATGCATGTGACATTAATATCATGAATTCTCCACAAATATGAGGCCTATTTATCAAATGTCTGCCGGACCTGATCCGACAGTGCGGATCAGGTCCAACAGACATCGCTGAATGCAGAGAGCAATACGCTTTCCGTATTCAGCATTGCACCAGCAGCTCTTGTGAGCTGCTGGTGCAACGTCGCCCCCTGCAGATTCGCGACCAATTGGCTGTGAGCAGGGAGGTGTCAGTCAACCCGATCGTACTCGATTGGGTTGAATTCCGGCGATGTCTAGGAGATTCTGAGGCCACATGGAAAAATGTGTTATGGTCAGATGAGACTAAAATGTAATTATCTGGCCTCAACACCAAACAATATGTCTGGAGAAAATCCAATAAAGCTCACCATCTAAATAACACCATACCTACAGTAAAGCATGGAAGTGGTAATATTCTGTTATGGGGGTGTTTCTCTGCAGCAGGCAATAAAGCACTTGTCAGGATAGAAGGAATAATGGATGAGGCAAAATACCGTCAAATTCTTGAGAAAAATCTGCTGCCGTCTGCCAGGAAATTGTCAATGGGAAGAAGGTTTTCCTTCCAACATAACCCAAAGCGCACAGCAAAAATGACCACACAGTGGGTGAATGTCCTTACATGGCCTAGTCAGAGCCCAGAATTAAACTCCATTGAATATCTGTGGCATGACTTGAAGACTGCTGTCCACAAATGGTCACCATCAATTGTAACGGAACTGGAGCAGTTTTGCAAAAGAAGAGTGGGCAAATATTGCACAGACTAGATGTGCAAGTTAGTAAAGACATATCCCAACAGACTAAAGGCTGTAATTAAAGCAAAAGGTGGTTCAACAAAATACTGACACAAGGGGTGATCCTTTTTCCAACTCAGTGATTCTGTTTTAAAATTGTCTTTATTTTTGCATGACATGTTGGTGTTATATCTTTCACTTGGATGTTATAAGTTGCACTGAGTAATTACAACTGGATAAACAAAAACTGTATCTGTCATTATTTCAGGCGGCAAAGCAAGAAAATGTGATTTTCAAGGGGGGGATTCTTTTCAATACCCACTATGTATATACAGGGAGTGCAGAATTATTAGGCAAATGAGTATTTTGACCACATCATCCTCTTTATGCATGTTGTCTTACTCCAAGCTGTATAGGCTTGAAAGCCTACTACCAATTAAGCATATTAGGTGATGTGCATTTCTGTAATGAGAAGGGGTGTGGTCTAATGACATCAACACCCTATATCAGGTGTGCATAATTATTAGGCAACTTCCTTTCCTTTGGCAAAATGGGTCAAAAGAAGGACTTGACAGGCTCAGAAAAGTCAAAAATAGTGAGATATCTTGCAGAGGGATGCAGCACTCTTAAAATTGCAAAGCTTCTGAAGCGTGATCATCGAACAATCAAGCGTTTCATTCAAAATAGTCAACAGGGTCGCAAGAAGCGTGTGGAAAAACCAAGGCGCAAAATAACTGCCCATGAACTGAGAAAAGTCAAGCGTGCAGCTGCCAAGATGCCACTTGCCACCAGTTTGGCCATATTTCAGAGCTGCAACATCACTGGAGTGCCCAAAAGCACAAGGTGTGCAATACTCAGAGACATGGCCAAGGTAAGAAAGGCTGAAAGACGACCACCACTGAACAAGACACACAAGCTGAAACGTCAAGACTGGGCCAAGAAATATTTCAAGACTGATTTTTCTAAGGTTTTATGGACTGATGAAATGAGAGTGAGTCTTGATGGGCCAGATGGATGGGCCCGTGGCTGGATTGGTAAAGGGCAGAGAGCTCCAGTCCGACTCAGACGCCAGCAAGGTGGAGGTGGAGCACTGGTTTGGGCTGGTATCATCAAAGATGAGCTTGTGGGGCCTTTTCGGGTTGAGGATGGAGTCAAGCTCAACTCCCAGTCCTACTGCCAGTTTCTGGAAGACACCTTCTTCAAGCAGTGGTACTGCATCCTTCAAGAAAAACATGATTTTCATGCAGGACAATGCTCCATCACACGCGTCCAAGTACTCCACAGCGTGGCTGGCAAGAAAGGGTATAAAAGAAGAAAATCTAATGACATGGCCTCCTTGTTCACCTGATCTGAACCCCATTGAGAACCTGTGGTCCATCATCAAATGTGAGATTTACAAGGAGGGAAAACAGTACACCTCTCTGAACAGTGTCTGGGAGGCTGTGGTTGCTGCTGCACGCAATGTTGATGGTGAACAGATCAAAACACTGACAGAATCCATGGATGGCAGGCTTTTAAGTGTCCTTGCAAAGAAAGGTGGCTATATTGGTCACTGATTTGTTTTTGTTTTGTTTTTGAATGTCAGAAATGTATATTTGTGAATGTTGAGATGATATATTGGTTTCACTGGTAAAAATAAATAATTGAAATGGGTATATATTTGTTTTTTGTTAAGTTGCCTAATAATTATGCACAGTAATAGTCACCTGCACACACAGATATCCCCCTAAAATAGCTAAAACTAAAAACAAACTAAAAACTACTTCCAAAAATATTCAGCTTTGATATTAATGAGTTTTTTGGGTTCATTGAGAACATGGTTGTTGTTCAATAATAAAATTAATCCTCAAAAATACAACTTGCCTAATAATTCTGCACTCCCTGTGTATATATATATATATATATATATATATATATATATATATATATATATATATATATATGTGTGTGTGTGTGTGTGTGTGTGTGTGTGTGTGTGTGTGTGTGTGTTTGTACATATATGTTTATATATGTCTGAAGAAGGGGCTACAAGCTACTGGGTGCAAGGCCCAAACAGGGAACATTAAAAAAAAAATACATTAATATAGCACACAGAGAAAGTCCAGCACTCACTTACAAGCTCACAACTAAGATAAAAAGCAGCAATGGAAAAGTTAGTAACCGCATCTGGCCAAATGGGAAAAGCCCAGGTACCTCATCAAGGTCCCTTTTAAAAACCTGGGTCCCTAAACAGCCACACAATGCAGGCTCACAATCAAACAACTGTGTAAAAATGAAGGGTGCACAGGCTTATGTAATCTCCCCAAACATATACAAAACACGGGAGGGGTCAGCACTCTCAGGCCGGACCGGGTACACATCCTATGACCCTGTAACATGCACAGCCGTGGGTGCAAAACAGCAGTCTCAGGAAGCTGCACTGTCACCAGAGTCACAGACAGTTAACCCCAGACAGGCCTGGGTGCAAGGCCCAAACAGGGAAAATTACAAAAAAAAATACATTAATATAGCACACAGAGAAAGTCCAACACTCACTTACAAGCTCACAACTAAGATAAAAAGTAGCAATGGAAGAGTTAGTTACCGCATCTGGCAAAATGGGAAAAGCCCAGGTACCTCATCAAGGTCTCTTCCAAAAACCTGGGTCCCTAAACAGCCACACAATGCAGGCTCACAATCAAACAACTGTATAAAAATGAAGGGTGCACAGGCTTATGTCATCTCCCCAAACATATACAAAACACGGGAGGGGTCAGCACTCTCAGGCCGGACCGGGTACACATCCTCTGACCCTGTAACATGCACAGCCCTGGTGCAAAACAGCACTTTCAGGAAGCTGCACTGTCACCAAAGTCACAGGCAGTTAACCCCAGGCATACATGTATGTATGTATGTATGTATGTATATCTGTCTATTTTAAAGCCCTTTGCCTGCCTTTTTTCTCTAACATCTGAGATCTCATATCTTTGAGACTTTATAACTTTTTTGTGCAATTTAAAATATATATATATATATATTAGATGGTGTTATTATGAGTGTAACTGTACTGTGAAATTTATTTTTGACGTTTTTTGTGGAATTTTTTAATTTCACAAAACAGTTAACCAGAGCTCTGAAGTCGCAGTAATCATTGTAGCGTAAATCGCGATTGTGCTCATGCTTTCGCATTTACACTCAAATTGTTATACAAGCGCAAATAATTTAATTGAAAATCCAATATCGCTTGTGCGCAAATTATAACGCGCCACTCAAAATTGGCCCTTAATCTGTATCTACTATGGACACATTGTAGATTCCCCACAGGATTCCTCTTACATTATTTTTTAACTACCAGTGCTGGTACACAGTCAAAGTGCACTTTTAAAAATTGTTTAAATCTATTTATTTTGTCTCAATTACATTTATTAAATTTCAAAATATTTACTTGTTCTTAGTTAGGGTATTATCTTAATTGCTTTTAGTGCTACTCCTCTGTTTGCCACAGTTGGAGAAGCTTATGGAGGTAGTTGCTCCACACTACCACCTCTCTTTATGCAACACTTTCAGCAGGAGGATATTCCTCTCACTCAACAGCTCCTGTATTGCAGTGTTGAAGGAGGAGTTTGCAAATGCTGCTGGACAGTTAGTGCACTATATCACAGAATTATGAAGTGGTCCTAGCAACCATCATGCCTTCCCCCCCCCCCCCACCTGACAGCTTAATGGTGGCAGTCCAGGGTACTGCTAACAGTGGTGCCGTGGCAGGCAGTTCTGGTTAGGACAGGAGAAGGTCAATAGATCAGCAGTGGTACTGATCATTCATTTCCTATTTTGCAAACTCTTAGAAGAATGATGGCGCAGTGGGTAGGAGAGCGGGCTGGCACCAAGGTGGAATCCCTGAAGGCAACTTTAGGTTAGCAACTTTACTTGAATGGTGCAGAAGGATTGTAGGCCACTTCCACCACAATGTTAAAGAGAGTCAGCTATTTAGGTAGGATCAGGAGAAGGCAGAGCTTCTCTAGCAACACCTTAAGCAAGAGCAACAGAGAGTTATCCATGCTATGGCTTCAGATATAAAATAATGGCATTGGGCGTCGATTAGGCAGAGATGATAGAACTATGATTGGTCAGTTTTTTAGGAACATTACTGAGAACTCAAGCCAAAACACTGCCAGTCTTTTCAAGTCATAGCCTTGTTCAGTCATCTATTGAGCAAGATAGCTGCCTTCCTGGAAAATTGTTGTTCCTGGTGGAGTACTTAGCAGTAATGTATCACTACTTGACAGGATACTAAAGGAGAAGCTGAAAGGATGTGGGGCCATCTGAAGAAATGCCCTGAATTGATGCTGGCCACCTTGTGTAATCCTAGAATTAAGGGGAAAATGGCTCTCCTAACTGATAACCTGCCAACAAGGAGGGCCAAATAGATTTGCAGAGTTTCTTTGGGGGATACTTTGTAAGGGAGAATTTCAGCAGCAGCTACTAGCAACTGAAGCAGCACAACACAGCTGAGTTGTTTAAAGGCAATAGCTGTCTTTAAGAAAGGGAAACACAAGTGCCTCAGACATGGTTAAAGCTTATCTTTGTGAACCTCCTTTTCCCCCTACAGCAGACAATCTGAGCTATTGGGTAAGAGGATTGTGTGGCCTGTCCAGGCTACAGTAGCTCAGGATCTCCTATTTTGTCCCCCAACCACCCTGCAAAATGAGCAAGTGTTTTCATTAACTGACAATATACTGAACCCTCGACGTTCACAAATGTCAGCACAGCTCTTGGAGCAAATGGCATTTCTCAAATGTAACATTCCAAAGCTAGGGTACCCTGCCCTTAGCTATGACACATATTGATTTTGAAATGTTTTCCACTCCTGCTCCTGCCCATCCTGCTCTGTGGTGGCCATCCCCTTAGGGAATGCAGGCCGATATGTCCAAGGAACTCTAGACATGTATTTGTCCTCCTTCTCCCTTGGAGGTGTATGTTTGAGGTTTATGTACCGTGTGGCCTACCTAGTGTTTTGCTTCTCTCTCTCTCTCTCTCTCTCTCTCTCTCTCTCTCTCACTCTCACTCTCACTCTCTATTCATTACGCTTTTCATCCAAATGGAATATAGGTAAATTCCTTCTTAAAATATTGCATATATCAGTTTATTGTCTGGTGTACTTTGCAATTAATAAAATACTATTCTCCTGCATTTCTTTGTTGTGTTTATGTTTATTGCTTTTGAATAATGAAGCTCCATCAATCTTTGTTATTTTTTGTTCCATATTTAAGAGGGATTTTTTCTTATAGTCTCTCTCCAAGAGTCTCTCAGTGAGTTCTCTTGCATTTTTGAAGTACAATGGTAAATTGGAGCAATTCCTGTGAATACGTAGGTATTGCCCTTTAGAGATACCTCGCTTTATATGGGGAATGTGACATGAATCTGCATATAAGATGGTATTTTTAGCTAGTGGCTTTCTATAGGTTGTAATAATGATTTCGTTATTATATACAATGCTTAAGTGTAGATCTAAGTACTCTATATGGGTAGAATTGTGCTGACTAGTACATTTCAGATTATATTCATTTTTATTCATATAGTCCAGGAATTGTTCCACTGATTTATGGGGGGTCCTCTTTCCATATGAGTATTAAGTCATCTATAAAACGTCCATATAGTAGGTTGTTGTTATCATATGGACAATCATCAACAAAGATGTGGCAGAGCTCGAGCCAACCCATGTAGATGTTAGCCTAAGTTGGTGCAAATTTGGCCCCCATGGCTGTGCCACTTTTTTGCAGATAATAGTCTCCCTGATAGATTAAATAATTATGTGTGAGTAAAAACTTGGCTACTTCCACTATAAATGTGATAAATTGTTTGTTATATTCAGTGTATCTATATAACATTTCTGTCAATGCTTTTAAGCCTAATTCATGAGGTATATTTGAATACATCTATAGTGAGCCATTTGAACTTTTTTTCCAATGTATGCTTCTAAGTTGTTCAATTAAGTGAGAGCTATCCAAGGGTACATTAGGGTACATTAATTATATATTGTATCAAGTTTCACACTTGGTGATACATAGTGTCACTAGAAGGGCTTAACAGAGTAAAACAGGGATGTGTCATATGAAGTGTTGTATGATTGGTCAATACAGCTCATATAATGCATAGCACTAATTAGAATTAGTCAACGCTGATGAAGCGCAGGTGCAACTGCGTGAAACATGTCAGGTCTTTCAATCTGTGAACCCTTTCAAATTGTGGTTGCATAAACTTGGACATTCCATAAGCACTAGTTGTCATTTGGAAGCAGTTTTCCCTTTCTTCTTTGATTTATATAGCGACTAAGGAGTGCCGTTTTACTGCTCCATCCAGCAGTCTTGTTTGCAGCCTGAATTGATTACTTTCTACTATTGGCACCTCACTTTACCTACCCCAAGCCTGAATATACAGCAGACACAGCGTGACCCCATACACATACCCATAGCTGGACTTGGAGCTAATCCTGGGTCATTTGGAGGAGGAAATGTCCCCACGACGTAGAAGACAGGCCTTTCCTTGTAATGCAGTGGATGGTACAGAGGATGCCGGGCTTCATACCTGACATCCACGGAACTTGTCTGAGTCACAAGCGCTGGAGTAGGTGATGAGTGGTATGCACATAACCTGGATGACAATCGATACCCTGGAGGTTAGTGAGGTGCACAGGCAGAACTGCCTCTCTTTGCTTTAATTGGGAAACAGATTGTCTTTCTACACTATTGACTGTATCAGTGTCTTGTGAATAAACCTTCATGGATACATACACTTGAAAGTGGACATTTGTACCCATATAGCGAACATTTTGTACTTTAATATTAGACTGCAACTGACACATACTTGCAAAAGATATACACACACACACACACACACACACACACATATATATATATATATATATATATATATATATATATATATATATATATATATATATATATATATATATATATATATATATATACTGTATATATATATATACACACACATACTGTCATATATTTATTTACCATGTACTTCACCTTTAAGAAACAAACCTCTTAATTAATTTACTACAGCTTTAAGAAAACAAACCTCTTTAATTTTGTACTACAGCTTTAAGAAAACAAACCTCGTCAATCTAACACCTGTATAAATCAGAAGCACTTCCTTTCCTCAGTGCTTGGTAATTATCATTCACTTCAGGAGATGCAGGATCTGAGAAGCTAAGTCTGTTCTAAAACAACTTATTTGCCTATAATAACTTTGTTTACAGGATCTACACTTTAATTGCACAGATTAAATCTCCTTTTGGATTCTCTTACAGTATTTCCTTGCTGTTCTGTTTAAGTTCTGCCTTCAGCTGTGAGATCCCACTCCAACTTAAAGGGACATTATACACTCATTTTTTCTTTGCATAAATGTTTTGTAGATGATCTATTTATATAGCCCATAAAGGTTTTTTTTTTACAAAAAATTTATAATTTTGCTTATTTTTAAATAACATTTCTCTGATTTTCAGACTCCTAACCAAGCCCCAAAGTTTTATGTGAATACCATCAGCTACCTTCTCCAGCTTGCTCCTGTTTGTGTAAAGGGTCTTTTCATATGCAAAAGAAGGGGGAGGGGGGAGTGTCTTATTTGCCACATGCAGTGGGCTTTCCAGCAACCTTTTCAACAGAGTTAAACTGGAAGTTTCTAAGTAAGGTTTTAAACAGTTTTATGCTGGATTTTTATATCAGTATCTGTGCATCTTATTCTTTATAGTAGTGTCTGTTACATGCAGTTATATTAAAATGAGTGTATACTGTCCCTTTAATCTGTTTCACAGTTTGCTCTGCACAGGATTCAACTACCAATTTCTGGATAAGGTTTGGTCTTCATTTCAAAATATCTGCAGTGTTTCTCATCATTCATTGATTGAGATAGAACCTTTCATGTCATTACTTTTGATTAAATATAAAAGTAACTCTTTAACCTTTCATATGCTAAATGTCATACATAAGTATATACTCATTTAACTTAAACTCCTGTATGCATACAATACTATTCATCTGTGTACATATTTGCTAACATATTTATAACTATAGCAAATTATACAAAGGTTGTGATTTCATGTTTACTCTGTTGCGCTTCCCCATTACAACCATAAGGCAACATTAGAGTTAAACTAAAATCTTTACCTAAGATTAATTAAACAAAACAGAATATTTGCTCAATTCTGTGAATTATTTACAACAACCTGTTGCGATCCTATTTGTTTTATATTTTCACTTTGCAAGATTTCTGCTACATAAAATTTATTACTAATAAAAATAATAAGAATCTGCAGTTGTGGTTCAAATCAAATATTATACAATATAAAACCTCTTATAGGAATTAAAGTCATTTACAGTATTACCAAGCCTGAAAATGGACCCAGCAAAACTTATCAACCATGTTGATGCCCTCAAAAACCATGTCAGATCACATTAAACATGTACGAACTGTTCTCTCAAGACTCTCAAGAAAATTCCTTATACGCAAAGCCCGAAAAGTGCATTTTTAACTCCAAAGAAATAACTTTCTTAGGCTATGTAATAACACCACATGGAATTAATATGGAAGAAAATAAAATACAAGCTATTCAAGACTGGCCAAGACCCACTACAAAAAAACAAGTTCAAAGATTTTTGGGATTTGCGAACTTCTACAGAAAATTCATTAAAAATTTCGCTCAGCTTACTAAGCCACTCATAAATCTCACAAAATCCACAGTTAAGTTCCACTGGACTGATGAAACACAATCAGTATTTGATCTCTTAAAAACCAAATTCACATCAGCTCCTATCCTTCATTTCCCAAACCCGACGTTGCAATATGTTTTGGAAGTCGACGCATCCAATTTTGCTATTGGAGCAGTTCTTTCGCAAAGAGAATCTTTGAAACACCCTTTGCATCCAGTGGCATTTTATTCACGTGTCATGTTAAGTGCAGAACAAAACTATGCCATTGGAGAGAAGGAACTCTTGGCCATAAAGAGTTCCTTAGAACATTGGAGACACCTTTTTGAAGGTACCACTTTCCAATATAAATATGTACTGATCACAGGAACCTACAATATTTAAAGATGAATCGCACCTTAACCTCTGGACTGGTACGGTGGAATTTATATTTTTCAAGATTTAACTATCTGATCACATACCGCCCTGCGAAAAAAAATGGAAAGGCAGATGCCTTATCTAGGATACGTGAGAAGCCACATTTTCCACATGAGGAAACTTCAATAATACCTGCAGAACATTTCATTGCTCTTACCGTAGAGAAAAATAATCAATTCATACTTAACCAGCAAAAAGACTCTACAAAACCTCCAATTGAAGGATGATGGGTTATGCTACCAGCATAACCAAATATATGTAGCCCTAGTCTCAGAAGTATGGTCCTACATACCATGCATGATAACTGCCTCACTGGCCATCCTGGAATTCAGAAGTCATTGGATCTTATTACAAGATCCTTTTGGTGGTCAACTGTAATTAAAGATGACACTGATTACATTCAGACATGTAAAATGTGTTTAATTTCTAAGAAAGAAAAGAAAAGTCCATATGGTTATCTCATTCCACTACCCATACCAGATAAACCTTTGACTGATATAGCACTGGACTTTATAGTTGAGCTTCCTAAATCTAATAACAACAAATTTATAATAGTGGTGGTTGACCTTTTCAGTAAAGTGGTTCATTTTATACCATACAAAAACTACCTACATCCTCAGAAACTGTTTATCTATTATTCACTCATGTATTCAAACTTCATGGAATACCTCAATCTACAACTACAGACCATGGTATGCAATTTACCAGCAAATTTTGGGTAGAACTTTGTAAAACCCTTGGTATTCAGCATAGACTCGGTACATCTTTCCATCAACAGACTAATGGTCAAACGTAAAGGACCAACCAATGGTTGGAACAGTATCTCAGATGTTTTACTAACTCAAGACAAGATAACTGGTCCACTCTGCTACCCTATGCCGAAGTTGCTTACAACACAATTCATTCATCGACAAAATTCACACCCTTCTTTATTAACTATGGATTCCACCCATCTTTCCATTTGGACACATCTATTCAAAGTGCTTGTCCATTAGTAAATGACTTGGTGAATTCAATTTCTGAAACTTTCTCACTTGTACGTGATAACATTAAGTTGGCAAAAAAACATCAAAAGTATTACTATGACAAAAATAGAACTGCTTCTCCCAACTATAATGTTGGAGATTATGTTTGGTTATCTACTCGTAACCTTAAAATTCCTTATCCATCTAGGAAGTTATTGTCCCAATTCATTGGACCTTTTTCTATTCAATTAATTGTAAATAAAAATGCTGTCACATTGTCTTTACCTCCATCCTTGAAAATTCATTCCACCTTCCATGTTTCTTTATTGAAACCTTATAGAACACTTTGGGATTTTGACATCAATTCACCTATTGACCCTAATCTTCCAGATTCTGACCAGATTTATGAGGTACATTCCATATTAGACTCTAGGAAAGTGAATGGTCAATTCCAATATCTTATCCGATGGAAGGGATTTACTTCAGATGATGATACTTGGGAACCTGCTTCTAACCTTTCTGCACCTAGACTTGTGTCTCAATTCCATCACAGACATCTTTTAAAACCTAGATTGTGATCCTCCGTGATGATCCTTGAGGGGGGTGTTTTGTCATAAATTTATTTACCATGTACTTCACCTTTAAGAAACAAACCTCTTAATTCATTTAGTACAGCTTTAAGAAAACAAATCTCTTTAGTTTTGTACTACAGCTTTAAGAAAACAAACCTCCTCAATCCAACACCTGTATAAATCAGCATTCACTTCAGGAGATGTAGGATCTGAGAAGCTAAGTCTGTTCTAAAACAACTTATTTGCCTCTAATATCTTTCGGCTTTATTACGAGTTGTGCGTTAGGGTAAAAAGCAGCGTTAAGAAGTCCTAACGCTGCCCTTTTATGCCCGCTGATTTTACGAGTCTTGAAGGTTTAGGTGTACCGCACACTTCTTTTGCCTTACCGCAAAACAACTTATGTAAAGTTTATAAAGTCTTTTTTCTATGGGACTTCCATAGCGCCGGTATTATGAGTCTGTCCTGGGAGGCTAAAAAGTGAGCGGTACAGCCTACCCCATCAAGAGTCATAACGCATTTAAAAGTCAGTAGTTACAACGCCGTAACATAAAACTCATAACTAAAGTGCTAAAAAGTACACTAACACCCATAAACTACCTATTAACCCATAAACCAAGGACCTCCTGCATCGCAAACACTATAATAAATTTTTTTAACCCCTAATCTGCCGCCCCGGACACCGCCGCCACCTACATTATATTTATGAACCCCTAATCTGCTGCCCCCAACATCGCAGAGACCTACATTATATTTATTAACCGCTAATCTGCTGCCCCCTATGTTGCCGCAAACTAACTACATTTATTAACCCCTAATCTGCTGCCCCCAATGTCGCCGCCACTATATTAAAATTATTAACCCCTAAACCTAAGTCTAACCCTAACCCTAACACCCCCTAACTTAAATATAATTTAAATAAATCTAAATAAAATTCCTATCATTAACTAAATTATTCTTATTTAAAACTAAATACTTACCTATAAAATAAACCCTAAGATAGCTACAATATAACTAATAGTTACATTGTAACTAGCTTAGGGTTTATTTTTATTTTACAGGCAAGTTTGTATTTATTTTAACTAGGTAGAATAGTTATTAAAGTTATTAACTATTTAATAACTACCTAGCTAAAATAAATACAAAAGTACCTGTAAAATAAAACCTAACCTAAGTTACACTAACACCTAACACTACACTATAATTAAATAAATTAACTAAATTAAATACAATTACCTAAATTAAATTAGCTAAAGTACAAAAAAACCCACTAAATTACATAAAATAATAAACAAATTACAGATATTTAAACTAATTACACCTAATCTAATAGCCCTATTAAAATAAAAAAAGCCCCCCAAAATAAAAAAACCCTAGCCTAAACTAAACTACCAATAGCCCTTAAAAGGGTCTTTTGTGGGGCATTGCCCCAAAGTAATCAGCTCCTTTACCTGTAAAAAAAAATATAAACAACCCCCCTAAAAGTAAAACCCACCACCCACACAACCAACCCCCCAAATAAAATACTATCTAAAAAAACCTAAGCTCCCCATTGCCCTGAAAAGGGCATTTGGATGGACATTGCCCTTAAAAGGGCAGTTAGCTCTTTTGCCGCCCCAAACAATAACCTAAAAATAAAACCCACCCAATACACTCTTAAAAAAAACCTAACACTTACCCCCTGAAGATTGACTTACCGGGAGACATCTTCATCCAAGCCGGGCCGAAGTCTTCAACGAAGCCAGGAGAAGTCTTCATCCAAGCCGGGTGAAGTGGTCCTCTAGTCGGGCAGAAGTCTTCATCCAGACGGCATCTTCTATCTTCATCCATCCGGAACGGAGTGGGTCCATCTTCAAGACATCCAACGTGGAGCATCCTCTTCTTGCATTCTATTGGCTGATTGAAACAGCCAATAGAATTCCAGCTCAATCCTATTGGCTGATTCGATCAGCCAATAGGATTGAACTTCAATTCTATTGGCTGATTGCATCAGCCAATAGGATTTTTTTACCTTAATTCCGATTGGCTGATAGAATTCTATCAGCCAATCAGAATCTAAGGGACGCCGTCTTGGATGACGTCACTTAAAGGTACCTTCATTTAGCTTTAGTCCGTCGGAAGAAGAGGTTGCTCCGCGTCCGATGTCTTGAAGATGAAACCGCTCCGCGCCGGATGGATGAATATAGAAGATGCCGTCTGGATGAAGACTTCTGCCCATCTGGAGGACCACTTTGCCTGGCTTGGATGAAGACTTCTCCCGGCTTCGTTGAGGACTTTGGCCCGGCTTGGATGAAGACATCTCCCGGTAAGTCGATCTTCAGAGGGTTAGTGTTAGGTTTTTTTAAGGGTGTATTGGGTGGGTTTTATTTTTAGGTTAGGGTTTGGGGCGGCAAAAGAGCTAACTGCCCTTTTAAGGGCAATGCCTATCCAAATGCCCTTTTCAGGGCAATGGGGAGCTTAGGTTTTTTTTTAGATAGTATTTTATTTGGGGGGTTGGTTGTGTGGGTGGTGGGTTTTACTGTTGGGGGGGTTGTTTGTATTTTTTTTTACAGGTAAAAGAGCGGATTACTTTGGGGCAATGCCTCGCAAAAGGCCCTTTTAAGGGCTATTGGTAGTTTAGTTTAGGCTAGGGTTTTTATTTTTATTTTGGGGGTGCTTTTTTATTTTAATAGGGCTATTAGATTAGGTGTAATTAGTTTAAATATCTGTAATTTGTTTATTATTTTCTGTAATTTAGAGGGTTTTTTTGTACTTTAGCTAATTTAATTTAATTTAGGTAATTGCATTTAATTTAGTTAATTTATTTAATTATAGTGTAGTGTTAGGTGTTAGTGTAACTTAGGTTAGGTTTTATTTTACAGGTACTTTTTTATTCATTTTATCTAGGTAGTTATTAAATAGTTAATAACTATTTAATAACTATTCTACCTAGTTAAAATAAATACAAACTTGCCTGTAAAATAATAATAAACCCTAAGATAGCTACATTGTAACTATTAGTTATATTGTAGCTAGCTTAGGGTTTATTTTACAGGTATTTTGTTTTAAATAGGAATAATTTATTTAATGATAGTAATATTTATTTAGAATTTTTGTAATTATATTTAAGTTAGGGGGTGTTAGGGTTAGGGTTAGACTTAGGTTTAGGGGTTAATAACTTTAATATAGTGGCGGCGACATTGGAGGCGGCAGATTAGGGGTTAATAAATGTAGGTAGGTTGCAGCGACATTGGGGGCGGCAGATTAGGGGTTAATAAATATAATGTAGGTGTCGGCGATGTTGGGGGAAGCAGATTAGGGGTTCATAAGTATAATGTAGGTGGCGGCGGTGTCCGGAGCAGCAGATTATGGGTTAATAATATAATCCAGGTGTCGGTGATGTCAGATTAGGGGTTAATAAGTGTAAGATTAGGGGTGTTTAGACTCAGGGTTCATGTTAGGGTGTTAGGTGTAGACATAAATTTTATTTCCCCATAGGAATCAATGGGACTGCGTTAAGGAGTTTTACGCTGCTTTTTTGCAGGTGTTAGACTTTTTCTCAGCCAGCTCTCCCCGTTGATTCCTATGGGGAAATCGTGCACGAGCACGTACGACCAGCTCACCGCTGACTTAAGCAGCACTGGTATTGCAGTGCGGTAATGAGCAAAATTTTGCTCAACGTTCACTTCTTGTGTTTTAGCTACGGGTTTCTGAAAATTTGCAATACCAGCGCTGTAGGAAAGTGAGCGGTGAGCAAAAACTGCTCGTTAGCACCGCATAGCCTCTAACGCAAAACTCGTAATCTGGGCCTTTGTTTGCAGGATCTATACTTGCACAGATTAAATCTCCTTTTGGATTCTCTTACAGCATTTCCTTGCTGTTCTGTTTAAGCTCTGCCTTCAGCTGTGATATCACACTCCAACTTAATCTGATTCACAGTTTGCTCTGCACAGGATTCAACTACCAATTTCTGGATAAGGTTTGGTCTTCATTTCAAAATATCTGCAGTGTTTCTCATCATTCATTGATTGAGATAGAACCTTTCATGTCATTACTTTTGCTCAAATATAAAAGTAACTCTAACTTGTCATATGCTAAACGTTATACATAAATATATACTCATTTAACTTAAACTCCTGTATGCATACAATACTATTCATCTGTGCACATATTTGCTAACATATTTATAACTATATCAAATAATACAAAGGATGTGATTTCATGTTTACTCTGTTGCGCTTCCCCACAACCATAAGGCAACATTAGAGTTAAACTAAAATCTTTACCTAAGATTAATTAAGCAGAATCTTTGCTCAATTCTGTGAATTATTTACAACAACCTGTTGCGATCCTATTTGGATTAGTATTACTAATAAAAATAATAAGAATCTGCAGTTGTGGTTCACATCAAATATTATACAATATAAAACCTCTTATAGGAATTAAAGCCCTGTACACATACACACACACACATACATACACATTATTGCTCTTTCTAGTCAAATACCTTGCCATATACCTTGCCATATACCATATGCCTTTTAACCCTTTTATTTTTTAATATTTCTAACAAAAAATATCAGATTTAACTGTATACTAACTATCGCCTAGATTTAGAGTTCTGCGGCCAAAGGGGTGCGTTAGCTACGCGTGCTTTTTTCTGGCCGCACCTTTAAAATAACTCTGGTATTGAGAGTCCACAGAATGGCTGCGTTAGGCTCCAAAAAAGGAGCGTAGAGCATATTTACCGCCACTGCAACTCTCGATACCAGAGTTGCTTACGGACGCGGCCAGCTTCAAAAACGTGCTCGTGCACGATTCCCCCATAGAAAACAATGGGGCTGTTTGAGCTGAAAAAAAACCTAACACCTGCAAAAAAGCCGCGTTCAGCTCCTAACGCAGCCCCATTGTTTGCTATGGGGAAACACTTCCTACGTCTGCACCTAACACTCTAACATGTACCCCGAGTCTAAACACCCCTAGCCTTACACTTATTAACCCCTAATCTGCCGCCCCCGCTATCGCTGACCCCTGCATATTATTATTAACCCCTAATCTGCCGCTCCGTAAACCGCCGCTACTTACATTATCCCTATGTACCCCTAATCTGCTGCCCCTAACACCGCCGACCCCTATATTATATTTATTAACCCCTAATCTGCCCCCCACAACGTCGCCTCCACCTGCCTACACTTATTAACCCCTAATCTGCCGACCGGACTGCACCGCTATTATAATAAAGTTATTAACCCCTAATCCGCCTCACTAACCCTATAATAAATAGTATTAACCCCTAATCTGCCCTCCCTAACATCGCCGACACCTAACTTCAAACATTAACCCCTAATCTGCCGACTAGAGCTCACCGCTATTCTAATAAATGTATTAACCCCTAAAGCTAAGTCCAACCCTAACACTAACACCCCCCTAAGTTAAATATAATTTACATCTAACGAAATTAATTAACTCTTATTAAATAAATTATTCCTATTTAAAACTAAATACTTACCTGTAAAATAAACCCTAATATAGCTACAATATAAATTATAATGATATTATAGCTATTTTAGGATTAATATTTATTTTACAGGCAACTTTGTATTTATTTTAACCAGGCACAATAGCTATTAAATAGTTAAGAACTATTTAATAGCTAAAATAGTTAAAATAATTACAAATTTACCTGTAAAATAAATCCTAACCTAAGTTACAATTAAACCTAACACTACACTATCAATAAATTAATTAAATAAAATACCTATAATTATCTACAATTAAACCTAACACTACACTATCAATAAATAAATTAAATACAATTCCTACAAATAAATACAATGAAATAAACTAACTAAAGTACAAAAAATAAAAAAGAACTAAGTTACAAAAATTAAAAAAATATTTACAAACATTAGAAAAATATTACAACAATTTTAAACTAATTACACCTACTCTAAGCCCCCTAATAAAATAACAAAGACCCCAAAATAAAAAAAATGCCCTACCCTATTCTAAATTACTAAAGTTCAAAGCTCTTTTACCTTACCAGCCCTGAACAGGGCCCTGTGCAGGGCATGCCCCAAGAAGTTCAGCTCTTTTGCCTGTATAAAAAAACATACAATACCCCCCCCCCAACATTACAACCCACCACCCACATACCCCTAATCTAACCCAAACCCCCCTTAAATAAACCTAACACTAAGCCCCTGAAGATCTTCCTACCTTGAGTCGTCTTCACCCAGCCGAGCCAAAGTCTTCATCCAAGCGGAGCAAGAAGATGTCCTCCATCCGGTAGAAGTCTTCATCCAAGCGGGGCAAGAAGAGGTCCTCCATCCGGTAGAAGTCTTCATCCAAGCGGGGCAGAAGAGGTCTTCCATCTGATTGAAGTCTTCATCCAAGCGGCATCCATCCGTAGCGGATTGAACTTGATTCTGATTGGCTGATTCCATCAGCAAATCAGAATATTCCTACCTTAATTCCGATTGGCTGATAGAATCCTATCAGCCAATCGGAATTCGAGGGACGCCATCTTGGATGACGTCATTTAAAGGAACCGTCATTCGTCGTTCAGTCATCAGCCAGGATGGATGTTCCGCGTTGGAGGTCTTCAGGATGCTGCCGCTCCGCTCCGGATGGATGCCGCTTGGATGAAGACTTCAATCAGATGGAAGACCTCTTCTGCCCGCTTGGATGAAGACTTCTACTGGATGGAGGACCTCTTCTTGCTCCGCTTGGATGAAGAATTTGGCTCGGCTGGGTGAAGACAACTCAAGGTAGGGAGATCTTCAGTGGCTTAGTGTTAGGTTTATTTAAGGGGGGTTTGGGTTAGATTAGGGGTATGTGGGTGGTGGGTTGTAATGTTGGGGGGGGGGATTGTATGTTTTTTTTTACAGGAAAAAGAGCTGAACTTCTTGGGGCATGCCCCGCAAAGGGCCCTGTTCAGGGCTGGTAAGGTAAAAGAGCTTTGAACTTTAGTAATTTAGAATAGGGTAGGGCATTTTTTTATTTTGGGGGGCTTTGTTATTTTATTAGGAGGCTTAGAGTAGGTGGAATTAGTTTAAAATTTTTGTAATATTTTTCTAATGTTTGTAAATATTTTTTTATTTTTTGTAACTTAGTTCTTTTTTATTTTTTGTACTTTAGCTAGTTTATTTCATTGTATTTATTTGTAGGAATTGTATTTAATTTATTTATTGATAGTGTAGTGTTAGGTTTAATTGTAGATAATTATAGGTATTTTATTTAATTAATTTATTGATAGTGTAGTGTTAGGTTTAATTGTAACTTAGGTTAGGATTTATTTTACAGGTAAATTTGTAATTATTTTAACTAGGTAGCTATTAAATAGTTCTTAACTATTTAATAGCTATTGTACCTGGTTAAAATAAATACAAAGTTACCTGTAAAATAAATATTAATCCTAAAATAGCTATAAAATAAATATAATTTATATTGTAGCTATATTAGGATTTATTTTACAGGTAAGTATTTAGCTTTAAATAGGAATAATTTATTTAATAAGAGTTAATTTATTTCGTTAGATTAAAATTATATTTAATTTAGGGGGGTGTTAGTGTTAGGGTTAGACTTAGCTTTAGGGGTTAATACATTTATTAGAATAGCGGTGAGCTCCAGTCGGCAGATTAGGGGTTAATAATTTAAGTCAGGTGTCGGCGATGTTAGGGAGGGCAGATTAGGGGTTAATACTATTTATTATAGGGTTAGTGAGGCGGATTAGGGGTTAATAACTTTATTATAATAGCGGTGCGGTCTGCTCGGCAGATTAGGGGTTAATAAGTGTAGGCAGGTGGAGGCGACGTTGTGGGGGACAGATTAGGGGTTAATAAATATAATATAGGGGTCGGCGGTGTTAGGGGCAGCAGATTAGGGGTACATAGCTATAATGTAGGTGGCGGCTCTTTGCGGTCGGCAGATTAGGGGTTAATTATTGTAGGTAGCTGGCGGCGACATTGTGGGGGGCAGGTTAGGGGTTAATAAATATAATATAGGGGTCGGCGGTGTTAGGGGCAGCAGATTAGGGGTACATAAGTATAACGTAGGTGGCGGTCGGCAGATTAGGGGTTAAAAAAATTAATCGAGTGGCGGCGATGTGGGGGGACCTCGGTTTAGGGGTACATAGGTAGTTTATGGGTGTTAGTGTGGTACTTTAGAGCACAGTAGTTAAGAGCTTTATGAACCGGCGTTAGCCCTGAAAGCTCTTAACTCCTGGCTTTTTTCTGCGGCTGGAGTTTTGTCGTTAGATTTCTAACGCTCACTTCAGCCACGACTCTAAATTCCGGAGTTAGAAAGATCCCATTGAAAAGATAGGATACGCAATTGACGTAAGGGGATCTGCGGTATGGAAAAGTCGCGGCTGAAAAGTGAGCGTTAGACCCTTTTTTGAATTACTCCAAATACCGGCGGTAGCCTAAAACCAGCGTTAGGAGCCTCTAACGCTGGTTTTCACGGCTACCGCCAAACTCCAAATCTAGGCCTATGACAGGTATAATGTGTATGTTGTGAATTGGTTGGTATGAAGAAGAAAAAAGTAAAATATAAAAAAAAACTCAAAAATGATAGGCTTATACAAAAGATTCTCTAAGCAAACATATACACATACGTGCACATATACACAGCCACTCAACACACAACAGACACACACATATGTAAAGACAGACTACCACACATATGCATAGACTTATACTAAAAGAAGCCATTTTTATTGTTGGAATTGTTGGAATTAAACTCACAATATATACACACATATTAAATGTATATATATATATATATATATATATATATATATATATATATATATATATATATACACACACACACAAACTATATCTGTATAAAATACCAATACTTCCAAGTTTATAAAGTTATTCTTTTTTTTTTTTTTAAAGATAGAAAAGTAAGCAAAAGAAAAGCAGACATCTAATGAGGCTTCCTTTCTTGCCTATACCAAAGAACATTTAGTCTGGGTTCTTATTTGCAGAAATGCATAGAAAACACAGAGCACAGAGGCACACTTCATTAAATGCCAGTTTGGGTCTAATTTTGTAGAGATCTCTCCTGTCTATGCAAAGGAAGCAGAGCACCAGATGCTCTGTGTGCACCTGCCCTCTCCCTGGCATTTCATTCACCATTCTAAAAAAGCTTCAAACTTCCATTAAAAAATAAGTACCCCCAGCCTGTTAAATCATTTAAATGTACTTATGGAGAGATTTTGTCACTGTATTAGTCACTGTATTAAATACTTGAAAGTTGAACAAGTCATCACTATATAAATAATTGTAGTTTTTCAATTTACTGGACATTAGTCTGTACAAAATTTCTCCCAGGAGTAGTTGCAATCCGCTTCCATTTAGTCTCTGCCATCCTCCCTGCTAGCTTATATATGAATCACTCACTCACTGCACAAGTAAAATGAAGCTCTCCAGCCAGGAGCTTATCAAGTTGAGGCTCTCTTCCGGTGTTATTGCGGTCCGTAATCGTATAGACTATGTGACTGGGTCCCTGCTAGCTTATATATAAATGTGAATCACTTACTGCACTGCACAAGTAAAAGTAAGCTCTCCAGGAGCTTGTCAGGTTGAGGCTCTCCAGGAGCTTGTCAGGTTGAGGCTCTCTTCCGGTGTTATTGCGGTCCGTAATCCTATAGAGACTAGACTATGTGACTTGCCAGTGCACCATAAACGTACCCACAATATCAGTATGTGTATTCAAGGCTTAAACTGAAAAATTGCAGCTTGAACTTTTTCACAGGCAGCAAGATAAAAAGTATTTTATTAAAGTTTAACGTTAAAGCAATGTATTAAACGAATAGGATGTATTCCACTTAGAATATCTCCACTATTGGTGCTTTAATGCTGAACTTTAATAAAATATGATATATCTTTTAATCTTACCGCCTGTGAAAAAGTGGAAGCCTCAAGTCTTCCGTTTAAGCCAAACATTTGGGGGTAACTAAGAGACACAGTGAAAGCACTTGGCGTGCGGTAATGGAGATCTCCCCCCCATAACGCTACCACTCATCTTCTATGAAGAGCCTACTGTGCTACTGGTTGCCTGAGCTGCTGCTGTATGACTCCATTAGCCGCTGGCTGCTTCTTCCCTCTCTCATATTCTTCCCGTGCACGGCTGTGTGCATAGGATGCTGGGACTGGGAGGGACTCACTCTGGGAGGAACGGAAGTGATGAGTTAGTGTCAGCCGTCAGCCCATCAGGGGGAGAGCTCACACGCAATGTCACATGAGGCCCCTGTTCCACCCACCCCCAGCCGGATCTATCAGAAACATAGTTCATAGCTCAGCTGTGTGTTGCATCTGTTGGTCGGTGGGCCCCCCAGTGTCAAAGCAACATTGTAATTTCCAAATAGATACAGAGTTACTGGCCTTGCGGTAATGGTGGGCGTGGCCAAGGACACCGGCGGCCCATGCCCTATGGTCAGTCCGGGCCTGCTTAATATGCACAATAGTTACTTTAACATACAAGTTAGTTAGTATGGTCGCAATATTGCTTACTGCGTCACCATTTGTGGCCTAACCCTAAGAAGGCATTCAACAGACAGGATTGGATATTCCTCAAATATAAATTTTCAAATTTTTGCTTCTCAGATATATTTATTCAAAGAGTATCAATGTATGCAGAAAACTCTCTACCAACATCAAAATCACCCTATATGCTGAAGCACATAGCACGTAAAAATCATCTTTCATCTGCTGCATCACTCACTACAGGGCTCCTGCCTCTGAAAACAAGAACTGTGTGTTGGGAGCTTCATAAAATGAACTTCCATACTCTAGCAGCTGTACACAAGCCTCACATCACCATATGCAATGCCAAGCATCGGTTGGAGTGGTGTAAACAACACCACCATTGTAAAAGTGGAAACATGTTCTCTATAGTCATGAATCAAGCTTCACTATCTGGCAGTCTGATGGAAAAATCAAGGTATGGTGGATGCCAAGAGAACCTATAGGAATGCATATTGCCTACTGTAAAGTTTGATAGAGGAGAGATAAAAGTCTGGAGAGGCCCCTTAGTTCCACTGAAGTTTCATCTTAATGCTACAAGATACAAAACCAGGTTAGACAATTGAGTGCTTTGAACTTTGTTGCAACAGTTTGAGGATGGTCCTTCCCTGTTCCAGCTTGGCTGTGCCCCTTTACACAAATTGAGGTCATGGATTGATGAGCTTAGTATTGAGGAACTGAAGTAACCTGACCTTAATACCACTAATCACCTTTGAGATAAATTGAAGTGAAAATAACAAGCCAGACCTTCTCGCCCAACATCAGTGCCTGACCTCACAAATGCTCTTTTAACTGAATGGGCACAAATTCCAACAAATACACTCCAAAATCTTGTGGAAAGCATTCCCAGAAAAAGTGGCAGCTATTAATGCCCATAGGTTTTGAATGGGATTTCCAACAAGCTCATATAGTTGTGAAGGTCAAAAAAGATAGATAAATAGATAGGTAGACATAGTAGATGTAGATATACGTTGATTTTGAAAGCTTTACCTGATTATAACTTTGGCATGCATATTTTTTTAATATTGAAAGCAGTGAATGTTGTATGATTAACTTCCACTACATTGCTATTCAAATCCATCGGTCAATACTTTGATTGAACATAATTAACTAATACCCGCATATTAAAAATTTTAAATATTTGAGACAATGTCTTAGGTAAAACACTGATGAAAGCATTTTTAATGGGTTAATGTAAGACTTAAACGAATAGATGGTACAAAAAAATGGAAAGATTTTTTAAATGACTTGATGTTCATCTTAATTGAATTTTTGAAAAGCACTTAAGGTTTTTTTTTACCTAGGGAAATAGTCTGGTCAAGTAAACTTCTAGATTGAACTTAATTGGTTTAACTGAAAAATGAAAATGTTATCATGATATTAAATACAGACAGGAAATCTTTTAAATGCAATCAATCTACTAAAGCAATAAAAGATTCCCATCAAGCAAGTGAGTGACGTGAAATGCAATACAAAATGTTTATATCCAGTGTACTTACTTTTTTATTATCATTAATATGTGGAATTTATCAGTAATTAATGTTTTAGCTTTTCAAACAAAAAAGTTTAATATCTTACGAGCATACAATGGGGTCAATTTATCACGCTCCGTATGGATCTTGATGCCCCGTGTTTCTGGCGAGCCTTCAGGCTCACCGGAAACAGAAGTTATAAAACAGCGGTCTAAAGACCGCTGCTCCATAACCTGCTCTGAGGAGGCAGACAGAAATCAACTTGATTGAATACGATCTGCTAGCAGCCGATTGGCCGCAAATCGGCAGGGGGCGGTATTGCACCAGCAGTTTACAAGAACTGCTGGTGCAGTGATAAATGCTGACAGTGTATGCTGTCGGCATTTATCGATGTGCGGCAGACATGATACGGTACATCGTATCATGTCCGTCCGCACTTTAATAAATTTACCCCAATAGGTCTAATTATCTAAAATTCACTGGATGGAGCATGAAAAATCTGGTTGATACTTGCAGAGGCTGCCCTCAGTGAATTATTTAGAAAATGGGCAGTCCCTGTGAGTTGTGAGATAGTTCCCATAGAAACACTGGAAACTTTATAGAGAGCAAAGTTAGCATTAAAATAAAATAAAAATCACAACATAAAACTACATATTCACAAAATATTTATATCAAAGACTAAATAAAACTATATTTAAATATAAAGATATATGGAAAAATATCACTATGGTTCACTAAATATCACTATGGTTCACTAGTCAGGGGTTAAAAGCTACTAACCCAGAGGGAGAAGTTAGTAGTACACTCAATGTTAAAGATAGGAAAAAGTAAAATTTCTAAATTGTCCACTGCAATTTCTAAGTCATCTGGGACAACTGGAAATTTCAAGCCCTGCACATACATATATATTTGCTTATACAATTAGGCCATGTCCAAAGTGTAACTTTACTTACACTTTAGCTCCCTCATTTATATATCCTGCTGATCTTCATAACAGTGAAATGCTACCTGGTCACTTTCAATTTCAAAATGTCTTTTGATAACAGAATGAACTAACCATAAATTATAAATTACAACAGAATTAATGAGTCTGAGAATGCCAGGAATACATAAAGTATAAGATTTTAAAAAAATTGCCATATAATCTAATATGGCTGGGTATCCAAACCAGAGATTCCTAATAAAATACAAAATTTTGTTTCATACTCTCTTAGCAAAAATGCAATCTTCTAAGAAATGTGATATTTTTTCAAAATTCCAACACAGATTGATCTGTGGCAACTTTTATATAAAAAAAAAAAACATGGTGGGCATTATTACTTGCATAACATTTACTACAAAAAGCTAACCCCTTTGTATCTCTAACCTTGAAAGGTGTTCTGGGATAATTTAAATTACATAAAGCCTCTTGAAGTTTTTGAGGTGTATAATTTACACAATCAAAAAATATGAAATAAAATTCCTTTGCAAAAAGCCACACATATATTTTTTCCCTAGGAATCTCTCTTAGTTCAATCATTCTAAATTTTCCAAAAAAATTTTCCTAATAATTTTAAAAGAATGAAAAAACATAAATCAGGCAAAAAAAAAAATAAAAAAATACAGTGAATTGCTTTCAGTCCCAACTACAACCTAACCTTTGGAAAAACATATTTGCCAAAAAATAAAATTACAAAAACTGACCAGACCTCTTCAAAAGTTAAATAAAAACAGTTATGGGTTTACATAGCTAAACTTCATAAATAAGTGGGTTACATATCTTTTAAAAGTACTGAGGTGATTTCCCCAAAGAAGTTAAAAAAAAAAAAACTAGCCGTAAATTGATTTATCCATATTCTCGGGAGCAGAAAAAACAAAAAAACGTAAACAAATAAAAATCTGAAGCAAAATAGTAAATCATTTTCACCTTTTTTAACCCCTTAAGGACCGGGCAGTTCAGACTATGGGGCCAATTTATCAAGTGCTGAATGGCCCCTGATGCCCCTGTTTCCTCACGAGTCTTCAGACTCGCTGGAAACAACAGTTATGAAGCAGCGGCCTTATGACCGCTGCTCCTTAACTGGTCCGCCGCCTCTGAGGCTACGGACATCAATCCGCCCGATCAAGTACGATCGGGTTGATAGACACGACCTTGCACAAGAAGTTCACTAGAACTGCTTGTGCAATGTTAAATGCCGATAGCATATGCTGTCAGCATTGAGAGATATCTGGTGGACATGATACGCTACAGGTTAGGGCAACTTGAGAGCTCGCTTTAAGGGTAAGGAAGAAAAAAGTTGCATTAAGCACAACAAATAAATTTAAAAGCCTGTGTTGAACGTTTTTCCAACATATATACACATTTGTGCACACCACCAGCAAAAAGATTGATTCAATGAAGGCTCCGATGATATTTGCATTTTTTAGCAATAACGTTTTTTTTGTCAGGAGCAGCACAGCACTACTGGAAGCTAGCTGCTGATTAGTGACTGTACATGTATTCCTTTGTCATTGTCTTAACTGATGTATTCAGATAGCTCCCAGTAGTGCTTTTATGCTCCTTCAACAAAGGAAATCAAGAGAATGAAGCACATTTGATAATAAAAGTAAATCAGAAAATTGAGTAATGAGGTTCTCTGGGATACAAAATCACAAGGGAGAGAGTTAAGTGGACCATCTGACACTAATATAAATTCTCAGTTTGCTGCAAATACAAATTAAACAGAAATGTTTTCACTACAATTTAACTTGCATTTGCCTCTAGATAAGTATACATTACTTTTCTTTCAGTTAAATAAGTATATAGTGAATTTTGAGCAAACTTCACCTGCATACAGCTGGCGAGATAAATTAGTGATACTTCTTGGTGTAAAATGTGTAAAGCATATTGTGAGATAGATTCATACATGCCCTGGAACTCCCCTGTCCCTCTCACTTTCTGAAACTGTCAGTTGTATTTTACATAACACAAATACAAATTTGTAAAAACAAATACACAGAAATATACAAAATATGATCCTAATTTGATAAGGTAACACAGAAACTTTCAAATAACGATCAGAATTTGTAAAATCATTGCTATATACAGAATCTAAATTATTTAAAATACAAAATAGAGAGGAACTTCCGGTGGGCGGGCCTTGTGAGCGACAGCAAGGGAAGAGAGCTCCGCTCTCCAATTCCCATTTAACATCTCCTGCCGCTCAGATTTGGCCCAACAATAAACCACTAGACTCAGTGAAAGAGTCGGGACAATGGAGAATCCGTTGATGTTGTTGGAGGCTTTGATCCACGCCTCCGCTGCTGGGAGCGACGATGAAAAAGGCTGCAACTAGGCCTCAGCTGTGACACAACTGTCGCACACACACAGGGAGCTTCAGAGACCTACGTAATACAACGATACAGGTACCGGAGGCTGGCCAAATATAAAACAGAGAGAAGTCAAGATTCCTACAGTCCAGATTACTTTTTCAGAGGTAGTAAGGCAATAGTTTACTCCACGTGGGCACCGGTATGAAAAACAAACAGTCAGTGCGGGAAGGGATATAAAGGGTCGAACACTCTATTCTATAGACCTTCCTAGGTCATAAATTATACATATGATTGGGGAATATCCCACAGTTGCTTAGCTCCCCTCCTTTTTTCTCCTTTTTTGCGGTTTGCTTGTGCCCCTGAATAAAGAGATTACACCATGCAAGACCGCAGGAGTATGGAGAATATGTGAAAAGCTCAGACCCCATTGTAGGAATAAGCTATAAGCATACTACAGACAGCTAACTGATGACTACCATTGCAATCTGAAGGGCCACACTTACTAGATTATATGCTTTGAGAGCAATAGGATACTCAGTACCTGGAATACCCTGCAAACATTTGGATATGTTACAGTGTTATAATCGAAGTGTGGGTGTTTTGTTCATACTTATTCTGCACTTGCCCCTCTCTGCATGCGCAAATACTATAACGCATACATTAAACCAACTGATAAAATGTCACACAGACAGAAACAGAGCGAGAAGAAATCTAAACAACATCTTGACACTTCAGGAATAGAAAAAACTCAATTAGATCAGGAAAGCTCTGATATCTTGGATACACACCCTATAGTGTCGCAGCTCTCTGCGCTATTTCTGCCAAAGATTGAGAGACTTCAGACTGGAGTAGACACTATGAGCTCCGAGTTAAAAGAATTCAATACAAGATTAACAGATGCAGAAAGAAGATTATCTGAGGTGGAAGATAGACAACAAGAAAACAAAGTTACAGTGACAAACCTACAGAAACAAAACAAAATCCTCATGGACAAGGTTGATGACCTTGAAAATCGGTCACGTCGCAACAATTTAAGGATTGTGGGACTGCCTGAATCTGTACCAAGCACAGCATTATTAAATTTTGTTGAACACATTCTTTCTAAACTCCTAAAAATACCAGATGAAGACACTCCTTGCGAGGCAGAGAGAGCACATAGGGTGGGGATTCCAGGACAACAAACTAACATAAATGGCCCGCCAAGACAAGTAATGGTTAAATACTTAAATTTTAAAGATAAAATACAGATCCTCAGGGCATACAGGCAGGGCATATAGACTCTGCTCTAGAATATGAAGGTAAACGTATATACCTTTTTCAAGATTACTCAGCGGAGATCACAAGAAGGTGGAAGGAATTTTTCCCCTACTGTAAGAGACTGTTAGAGAAAGGCCGCTCTGTGACTTTGCTCTTCCCAGCGAAATTGAAACTCCAAACTTCCAGAAGGCCAAAGTTCTTTAACTCGCCTAAACATTTACAACACTATCTTGACAAAGAAGAAGCTGCGATTGGAAACATACACATATCGGAAGAGAACGCAACCTGAATTGGAGAATGTACCCTTCATTTCAAGTCAGAAGAATGAACCTCAAAAGTCTTGTCACACTGAGGAACTGTAGACATCTAAAAGATTCTAAGTGGCTGAAATCTTCCTCAATTCCTATGAAGGGGACCTAATAGACTGAGAAGTTCCATCTGGCTGGCCCCGCTAAACAGGGTATCCTTGGGAAAGTTGTTTTTATGTTTATTTGTTTGTTTGTCTGTTTGGTTATTGTTATGTTTATGTTTTTTGTTCTTGAGATTGAATCACTCTTATATACCTTGAAAAAGATCTGGATTAATGACTTGTCTTTTGTACCTTTTAGTGATAATCTGTTTCGCCCCTCTGACTCCTGGAAAAGAAAGAACTGTTTGCGAGGCACCCAAAATGCACTATATGTAAGTTCCACAGAATCACACTATATATATCAACCTACATCTACATATAGACAGTACACCTACACTATTCTTACATGGCTGATCGCACAAGTAGAATATTGGCGTGGAATGTAGGAGGCATCATGTCTCCAATAAAGAGAAAGGCCATATTAAATTACTTGAAATAACAGAAAGCTGATATAGCGATACTAGAAGAGACTCATCTCAACACGCAGGAACATCAAAAAATAAAACAAATATGGGTAGCTGAAGTGATCCACACTACATATAAGACATGTAGAGCAAGAGGAGTGGCTATATTGTTCCGTAAAAATTTAAATTACATGATATCCAAATCAGAATGCGATCCAGAAGGAAGCTATATAATCGCACATGTGACTGTAGAAACCATCCCCATGGTATTAGTAGGAGTATATGCCCCTAATGATAGAAAACCGGAGTTCTGGCATCATCTGCAGCAAAAATTACTTAACACCCAGGTAGATACCATTGTCTTGGGAGGTGACCTAAATATAGCTCCAAAAGTCCCCGCAGACCGATTTAGGGATCCTCAATCAACCTTAAATAGGATGCCAGTACCTAAATATCACAAAAGAGACTCTAGAATTTTGGGTAAATTTGCCAATACATTACACCTCAAAGATATTTGGAGAGAACGTAATCCAGACATCAAAGACTTTACGTGCCACACCACATCCAAGGACATATTATCGCGTATTGATCTGTTCTTAGTGGCAGGTAGATTAAGTAATAGAATCAGAGACGCTAAAATTCATCCCATAACCCTTTCGGATCATGCTCCTGTCTCAATCCTCATTTCCATAGATAAACATACCACCACTAAGTTGAGATGGAGATTCCCTAACTTTATACATAAAGATGTCAATCTACACAGATACCTCACTATACATTGGCAGACCTTTCAGTCAGTTAACGCACAACATAGGAATGACCCGGTCCTCTATTGGGAGACTGCTAAGGCAGTTCTACGCTGAGTAATTACCTCCTATGCGGCAGGAATTACAAAAAAAAGTAGATCCAAAGAGAACCTCCTCTTGCGACAGATGACAAATGCATATAATAGATACCTACGGTGCCCAACTACACATAATAGGATTAAGTATACAGAGGCAAAAACTAATAGATATGCATTTTTTAACCAAAAAGCAGTACACTCTCTCTCACACTCCCAGGCCAGATTTGATAGATTTGGTAATAGGACTGGTAAATATCTAGCAAAAATCATCACTTTCACATAAGCAAACCTCGATTCTAGCAATTAAAGAAAAAGACTGGACAATGACCGATGTAAAACACATACAGACTGCATTTACTGATTATTATAAGGAGTTATACAATGACTGTCCTGTCGACAAGACTGCTAAACAGAATTTCTGGGAAGACTTATCTATGCCTAAATTGACAGAGGAACAGAGGACTCACTTAAATGTACCAATAACATGTCAAGAGATAGAACAAGTTATTAAGGATCTCCCAACGGAGAAAACACCGGGACCAGATGGTATGCCCGGGGAATTATATAAAATAATGCAGACAGAAATAGGAGAGACTTTAGCCAACTTATTTAATTATATTATGCAGGAGGGGGCCATAATTTCCCAAAGGTTCACAGAAGCTATTATAACTATCATCTCAAAACCAGGTAGGGACCCTTTGTCCCCCAGCTCATATAGACCAATTTCCTTGCTTAACACGGATTACAAGATTTTCACTAAATTATTAGCAAATAGACTTGCCCCCATTCTCCCTTCCCTGATACATCCTGACCAAACAGATTTTGTCAAGCATAGATCCTCTGTTTGCTATGTGCGAAAGGTACAATTGATCCTTTCATACTACGAAAAGTGGAGACAGGAGGGGAATCTGCAGGAGCTGCCAGAGGCATGTCTCCTTCTGCTTGATGCAGAAAAGGCTTTTGACAAAGTTTTATGGGGCCACCTCTATACTGTACTGACAAAATGCGGATTTCAGGGACAATTTATATCAGCCATACAAACGATTTATACAAACCCTACAGCCTCCATTCTCATTAACGGTGACATTACATCCTACTTTCCCCTCAAACGGGGTACTAGACAGGGATGCCCACTATCCCCCCTACTGTTTGACTTGGCAATCGAGCCCTTAGCCATTATGATTAGAAAACAAATTCCGGGACTGCAATTGGGAAATGCAAAACTTCGGCAATGTGCGAAAGGTAAAATTGATCCTTCATACTACGAAAAGTGGAGATAGGAGGGGAATCTGCAGGAGCTGCCGGAGGCATGTCTCCTTCTGCTTGATGCAGAAAAGGCTTTTGACAAAGTTTTATGGGACCACCTCTATACTGTACTGGCAAAATGCCGAATTCAGGGACAATTTATATCAGCCATACAAACGATTTATACAAACCCTACAGCCTCCATTCTCATTAACGGTGACATTACATCCTACTTTCCCCTCAAATGGGGTACTAGACAGGGATGCCCACTATTCCCCCTACTGTTTGACTTGGCAATCAAGCCCTTAGCCATTATGATTAGAAAGCAAATTCCGGGACTGCAATTGGGAAATGCAAAACTTCACCTTTCCTTGTTTGCAGATGATATGATACTATATATCACTGATCCCCAAATTAATACACCCAAAATTATATCCATAATAGAGCACTTTTGAAGCATTTCAGGTTACCAAGTTAACAAAACTAAATCATAGCTCTTATGGCTCAACCCGTACCATACCAAACCTATTGAAGAGTTTGACTTCAAAACAATTTCCACCACTTGGCATGACTCTAACTATAAACCCTTACCATTACCATTACTCAAGACATGGAATGCCTTACCTTAGACCCTCACAGCACGAGTTAACCTCATTAAAATGATTATTTTCCCCAAACTGCTGTACTTATTCCAAATGATTCCCGAACCATTGTCAAAAAGAGACTTAAAACAGCTAAATTCAATAATCACCAACTTTGTATGGAGAGGGAAAAAATATAGACTAGGCCTCTAGGCAAACTGACCATCTCACCATTGAGAGGTGGTTTGGGACTCCTAAACTTGCAGTTCTATAATTGGGCAGCTCAAATAAAATATATCGTGGACTGATGGCTTGATATGGAAACTTTTACAATTCATGACCTTGAAAAAGAAATGATACAACCCTGGACACTTTCTTTCCTCCCTCATTCACCACTTAATTTTAAATAGGGAATGTAATTCTAAACAACTTTCCAATTTACTTTTATCACCAAGTTTGCTTTGTTCTCTTGGTATTCTTACTTGAAAGCTAAACCTAGGAGGTTCATATGCTAATTTCTTAGACCTTGAAGACTGCCTCTAATCTGAATGCATTTTGACCACTAGAGGGCATTAGTTCATGTGTTTCATATAGATAACATTGAGCTCATGCACGTGAAGTTACCCTGGAGTGAGCACTGATTGGCTAAAATGCAAGTCTGTCAAAAGAACTGAAATATGGGGGCAGTTTGCAGAAGCATAGATACATGGTAATCAAAGAGGTAAAAAGTGTATTTCTATAACAGTGTTGGTAATGCAAAACTGGGAAATGGGTAATAAAGGCATTATCTTTCTTTTTAAACAACAAAAATTCTGGTGTTGACTGTCCCTTTAAGGCAGAAAGACCCACAAACAAATTGATTGAATCAGCCAATCAGATTGAGCTTGCATTCTATTGGCTGATCGGAACAGCCAATAGAATACAAGCTCAATCTGATTGGCTGATTGGATCAGCCAATCCGATTGAACTTGAATCTGATTGGCTGATTCAATCAGCCAATCAGATTTTTCCTACCTTAATTCCGATTGGCTGATAGAATCCTATCAGCCAATCGGAATTCGAGGGTTGCCATCTTGGATGACGTCATTTAAAGGAACCTTCATTCGGCGAGTAGGCGTCGTGGAAGAAGGATGGATCCGCGTCGGCTGGAAGAAGATGGCTCCGCTCCGCTCCGGATGGATGAAGATAGAAGCTGCCGCTTGGATGAAGATGTCTACTGGTCCGGATGTCCTCTTCTGCCCGGATAGGATGAAGACTTCTGCCACTCCGGATGTCCTCTTTTGGTCCATCGGTGCCCGGCTGGGTGAACACGACTCAAGGTAGGGAGATCTTCAGGGGGGTAGTGTTAGGTTTATTTAAGGGGGGTTTGGGTTAGAGTAGGGGTATGTGGGTGGTGGGTTGTAATGTTGGGGGGTGGTATTGTGTTTTTTTTACAGGCAAAAGAGCTGATTTCTTTGTGGCATGCCCCGCAAAAAGCCCTTTTAAGGGCTGGTAATAGAGCTGTTAACTTTTTTAATTTAGATTAGGGTAGGGATTTTTTATTTTGGGGGGCTTTGTTATTTTATTAGGGGGCTTAGAGTAGGTGTAATTAGCTTAAAATTCTTGTAATCTTTTTTTATTTTTTGTAATTTAATGTTTGTTTGTTTTTGTAATTTAGTTTATTTAATTGTAGGTAATTGTAGGTACTTGTAGTTAATTGATTTAATTTATTTAGGTTAGGATTTATTTTACAGGTAATTTTGTAATTATTTTAACTAGGTAGCTATTAAATAGTAAATAACTATTTAATAGCTATTGTACCTAGTTTAAATAAATACAAAGTTGCCTGTAAAATAAATATAAATCCTAAAATAGCTACAATATAATTATTCGTTATATTGTAGCTATATTAGGGTTTATTTTACAGGTAAGTATTTAGCTTTAAATAGGAAGACTTTAGTTAATAATATTTAATTTATTTCGTTAGATTAAAATTATATTTAACTTAGGGGGGTGTTAGGGTTAGGGTTAGACTTAGCTTTAGGGGTTAATACATTTATTAGAGTAGCGGCGAGGTCTGGTTGGCATATTAGGGGTCAATAAGTGTAGGTAAGGTAGCGGCGACGTTGGGGGGGGCAGATTAGGGGTTAATAAATATTATGTAGGTGTCTGCGATGTTAGGGGCAGCAGATTATGGGTTCATAGGGATAATGTAGGTGGCGGCGGTGTGCGGTCGGCAGATTAGGGGTTAAAAATATTTATTATAGTGGAGGTGATGTGGGGGGGCCTCGGTTTAGGGGTACATAGGTAGTTTATGGGTGTTAGTGTACTTTATAGCACAGTAGTTAAGAGCTTTATAAACCGGCGTTAGCCATTAAAGCTCTTAACTACTGACTTTTTTCTGCGGCTGGAGTCTTATCGGTAGAGGCTCTACCGCTCACTTCAGCCAAGACTCTAAATACCAGCGTTAGGCAGATCCCATTGAAAAGATAGGATATGCAATTGGCGTGAGGGGATCTGCGGTATGGAAAAGTCGCGGCTTGAAAGTGAGCGTTAGACCCTTTCCTGCCTGACTCTAAATACCAGCGGCCGGCCAAAAGCAGCGTTAGGACCCCTTAACGCTGCTTTTGACGGCTAACGTAGAACTCTAAATCTAGCCATTGGTAGCTTAACTTGAAAAGCAACAATGTAAGTTTAGATGCCGGCCCATTTTTGGTGAACAACCTGGGTTGTTCTTGCTGATTGGTAGATAAATTCACCCACCAATAAACAATTGCTGTCCAGTGGTCTGAACAAAAAAATAGCTTAGATGCCTTCTTTTTCAAATAAAGATACCAAGAGAACGAAGAACAATTGGTAATAGGAGTAAATTAGAAAGTTGATTAAAATTGCATCTGAATCTGAATCACAAAATAATTTTTTTTGGGTTCAGTGTCCCTTTAACCCCTGTTGTTCTGGATTGCCTCTTTGTTGCCGAACCCTGCCTGCCTGACCATTCTAGTGGTGTGCCCTTGGACTGCTTTACGTTTGCGCAACCCTGCCTGCCTTACCATTCTAGTGGTTTGCCCTTGGACTGCTTTACTGTTGCCAAATCCTGCCTGTCTGACCATTCTAGTGATTTGCCTTGGACTGCTCTGCCGTTGCCACTGGGGACTTTCCTGACTGTGGTGAGTGCCTCCCTCCTCATCTTACTAACTTTCTCTGCGCTGGGATATTCCCTATCATTCCGGCTTGACGCCAGGATAACAAGACTACTGACCGAGTTTGGACTGATAGAGGAGTATCCCACGAGCATTACATTATACTTGGGCCATGGAGCCAGATGAGGTGGTACGAGCTGTTTATCTTCAGGGACAGATGTTCGGAACCCATACCACACAATTGCAGAATATGGATTCCAAGCTAAAGGCTATTACTGCTCAACTCTCCTTACTAGTTACAGCTCTTCTGTTGTTTCACCGCCAGTACTGCCTACTCCTAGTACTGCAACTTCTTCCTCTGCTTCTGGAAGTATACCCCAGATACCTTTGCCTGACAAGTATGAAGGTACTACTGATTGCAGGGGTTTTCTTAACCAATGCAGGCTGCACTTCCACAATGATCCTCACACCTTTCAGTCTCACCACTCAAGGGTCACTTTTATCATTTCCTTATTGAAAGACAAGGCCCTAGCCTGGGTCTCTCCCCTTTTGGAACAGAACGCTCCACTCCTGCATGATGCTGATGATTTCATTTCTGCATTATCTTCTGTCTTTGGGACTTCTGGCCGTACCTCTGCTGCATAATTTTCTCTCCTGGACCTCTGCCAGGGCAATAGAACTGTGGCACAATTTGCCATCAAGTTTCGCACCTTGGCACTTGAAACCACTTGGGATGGCAGTGCTCTCAAGGCAGCCTTTAGGAGGGCTACACCTGACTGACGAGGCCCAATGAAGGCCAAACGATCATCTGTGTTCCTTGTTCAGAGAGGAATCACCTGGTATTTCGGCGCTGGACTGACCATAATAAGCTGGATCAGACTGATATGCTACAGGAAAGTTCTACTCTGTGAAAAGCATTACTGGGCTAAAAAGAAGCTTCACCCATGTGGTAAATCGCCATAGAACCGGCTAACAATGGTATTTACCTGGTTGTTCGTTCCTGTGAGTGTGCTTCTCTCTGTATGTATGTAGTCTCCCTAAGGGAAAAAGGGGCAACCAGACGTGGACTCCTTGCTCAGTGTGCTTAGAGGAATATGGCTACACCTCACTGGCGAGGCCCAATGAAGGCCGAAACGATCGTCTGGGGTTGCTGTGTTCCTTGTTCAGAGAGGATTTACCTGGTATTTCGGCGCTGGACTGACCGTAATAGGCGGGATCAGACTGATATACTACAGGAAAGTTCTACTCTGTGAAAAGCATTACTGGGCTAAAAAGAAGCTGACCCAGGTGGTAAATCACCATAACATCATTGCTGCACGCTCCTCCCTCTCAGATGTTGGTCCGGATTACTCTGGCATGAATCCTGCGCCTATGTAAGTCACTCAATAACGATCTATCACTGCCCAAGTATAGGTGTTACTTTGTGTACTCCTGGGTGTGATAGATTGTTACTACTGTATTGCCTTTATGTGTTTGAACCCTGCCTGTCTTACTACTCTGCCTGTTATGCCCCTGAATTGCTGGTCTGATATACTGCTGCTGAACTCTGTCTGACTGCTCTGCCTGTTTAACCCCTAAATTGCTGGATTGATATACTGCTGCTGAACCCTGCCTGTCTGACTACTCTGTCTGTTTAACCCCTAAATTGCTGGATTGACATACTGTTGTTGAACCCTGCCTGTCTGACTACTCTGCCTGTTTAACCCCTGTTGTTCTGGATTGCCTCATTGTTGCCAAACCCTGCCTGCCTGACCATTCTAGTGATGTGCTCTTGGACTGCTTTACCATTGCCAAACCCTGCCTGCCCTACCATTCTATTAGTTTGCCCTTGGACTGCTTTACTGTTGCTAAATCCTGCCTGTCTGACTATTCTAGTGATTTGCCTTGGACTGCTCTGCCATTGCTGCTGGAGACTGTCCTGTCTGTGGTGAGTGCCGCCCTCCTCATCTTACTAACTTTCTCTGCTCTGGGATATTCCCTATCAATCCGGCCCGATGCCGGGATAACAAGACTACTGGCCGAGTTCAGTCTGATAGAGGAGTATCCCACGAGCATTACATACTGTGACAGAAAGCAAGGCCTGGTTATAAATGGAAGATATTTAAGACCAAGCATTGTACATGCTATTTCTCCTTTCAGTTAAAACCCCAGGGAGAAAGAGTGTGTATTTGATTATCCCAGACAGCTGTGAAGCTGTCCAGCAGCTAATCACAGGTGTCGCTAATTAGAAGTTGTGAGGGTTTAAATAGCAGCCTCACTTAGGCCTTGAGAGAGAGATATACAGCTACAGAAGCTGGTGTGTGTGTTTGTTACACTGTGTAAAAGCCTTTTGTTCCTGTGAACTGTAAAAGGACATTATTTTTACAAAGCACTTGTGGAATGCTGTGAAGTGCTGGGACACATTTAAAAGCACTTAACTTTGCTGCAGAGGAAGGATTTCCCTCTTTTGAAAATGAACTGCCTGTTTGTTATTGCTGTGAAAAATAAAGCCTTTTAAACTACAGTGGATTGTCCTGTGCTGCATTTGTGCCCTAGAAGACCGTGGTTAAAAGTGTTCCTGTCACACTTGGTGGAGAATGCGGGCAACCACGTTGTATGTCTGTGGGCATAATAATCTGCAAGCAACTTGGAGGAAGTCATTAAAGCTTTGATCCATTCTAATGCTATACAGCAGGAGACTAACAGAAAAGCTGCTGAAAATAGTGCAGCACTGCAACAGTTGGTCTTGGCCCAGTCAGAGAGTGCTATGCTGCTGGCTAAATCACAGAAGGAGAACACTGAATTGTTGATACAACAGATGGCTTCTGTGCAAGCTGAGACATTCAGGAAGACCCGGGAGGAGCAGCAAAGTGCTACACAGACTCTGCAACGAGAGGTTCAAGCCATATCAGAAAGACTGAACTCTGAATATGTTGGTGGCAGCCAAGGTTCCAGAGTAATAAGGTCTAGTCATTATCTTCAAAATATGACAGCAGCTGATGATGTTGAGGCATATCTTTTGGCATTTGAACGCACAGCAGAAAGAGAAAAATGGCCGACAGTTGAGTGGGCGAGTATACTTGCGCCATTTCTTAGTGGTGAACCTCAGAAGGCCTACTTTGATTTAGAGCCAGCACAAGCCGGTGACTATGAGAAATTGAAAGCAGAAATCCTTGCACGCCTGGGGGTGACTTCGGCAGTCCGTGCACAAAGATACCATTCCTGGATGTTTTCATCTCATAATGCTGCAAGATCCCAGATGTTCGACCTTATACACCTTGCCAGGAATTGGCTGCAACCAGAGGTTAATTCGGCTACCAAAATAGTGGAACTACTGGTGATGGACCGGTTTCAGCGTGGATTACCTGCTTCCCTGCGGCGGTGGGTTAATCAAGGTGATCCTCAAACAGCGGATCAGTTGATTGTATTGGTCGAAAGATTTATAGCTTCAGGAGAAGTTTTGCAGCAATCTTCAATGGATCAGCCCCACAATCCCAAGTCCCAGAGCTCTACAAGAACTGGTAAGACTGTTCAGGGGATAAAGGGGATAAGAGAGCAGCAGGTGTATAGGCAAAACACCAGAGACATTTCCCCAGGAATTAAGGAAACATTTAAATATAACCAACCTGTAAGATGTTTTAAATGTAATGAGGTTGGGCATATTGCTAGAGACTGTGATAAAGATGAATTTATGGACTGTAATGTTGCACATTCACTATTGTCTAATAGCAACAGCTCTGTTAATAATGATTCCCATTGGTGTACTGTGATGGTTAATGGTAAAGTGTCTAGGGCTTTGCTTGATTCACGAAGTATGGTCACACTAGTGGCTAAATCTTTAGTACCAGATGCAATATTAGATTATGGGGAAAAAATGGGAATTATCTGTGTTCATGGAGATAAACGAGAATATCCTACAGCTGAGGTGGAGATTGAGACTCGGGCCTAGATTTGGAGTTCGGCGGTAAAAGGGCTGTTAACGCTCCGCGGGTTTTTTTCTGGCCGCACCATAAATTTAACTCTGGTATCGAGAGTTCAAACAAATGCTGCGTTAGGCTCCAAAAAAGGAGCGTAGAGCATATTTACCGCAAATGCAACTCTCGATACCAGAGTTGCTTACGGACGCGGCCGGCATCAAAAACGTGCTCGTGCACGATTCTCCCATAGGAAACAATGGGGCAGTTTGAGCTGAAAAAAAACCTAACACCTGCAAAAAAGCAGCGTTCAGCTCTTAACGCAGCCCCATTGTTTCCTATGGGGAAACACTTCCTACGTCTGCACCTAACACTCTAACATGTACCCCGAGTCTAAACACCCCTAACCTTACACTTATTAACCCCTAATCTGCCGCCCCCGCTATCGCTGACCCCTGCATTACACTTTTAACCCCTAATCTGCCGCTCCGTAAACCGCCGCCACCTACGTTATCCCTATGTACCCCTAATCTGCTGCCCTAACATCGCCGACCCCTATGTTATATTTATTAACCCCTAATCTGCCCCCCACAACGTCGCCGACACCTGCCTACACTTATTAACCCCTAATCTGCCGAGCGGACCTGAGCGCTACTATAATAAAGTTATTAACCCCTAATCCGCCTCACTAACCCTATCATAAATAGTATTAACCCCTAATCTACCCTCCCTAACATCGCCGACACCTACCTTCAATTATTAACCCCTAATCTGCCGACCGGAGCTCACCGCTATTCTAATAAATGTATTAACCCCTAAAGCTAAGTCTAACCCTAATACTAACACCCCCCTAAGTTAAATATAATTTTTATCTAACGAAATAAATTAACTCTTATTAAATAAATGATTCCTATTTAAAGCTAAATACTTACCTGTAAAATAAATCCTAATATAGCTACAATATAAATTATAATTATATTATAGCTATTTTAGGATTAATATTTATTTTACAGGCAACTTTGTAATTATTTTAACCAGGTACAATAGCTATTAAATAGTTAAGAACTATTTAATAGTTACCTAGTTAAAATAATAACAAATTTACCTGTAAAATAAATCCTAACCTAAGATATAATTAAACCTAACACTACCCTATCAATAAAATAATTAAATAAACTACCTACAATTACCTACAATTAACCTAACACTACACTATCAATAAATTAATTAAACACAATTGCTACAAATAAATACAATTAAATAAACTATCTAAAGTACAAAAAATAAAAAATAACTAAGTTACAGAAAATAATAAAATATTTACAAACATAAGAAAAATATTACAACAATTTTAAACTAATTACACCTACTCTAAGCCCCCTAATAAAATAACAAAGCCCCCCAAAATAAAAAATTCCCTACCCTATTCTAAAATACAAATATTACAAGCTCTTTTACCTTACCAGCCCTGAACAGGGCCCTTTGCGGGGCATGCCCCAAGAATTTCAGCTCTTTTGCCTGTAAAAAAAAACATACAATACCCCCCCCCCAACATTACAACCCACCACCCACATACCCCTAATCTAACCCAAACCCCCCTTAAATAAACCTAACACTAATCCCCTGAAGATCTTCCTACCTTGTCTTCACCATACCAGGTTCACCGATCCGTCCTGGCTCCAAGATCTTCATCCAACCCAAGCGGGGGTTGGCGATCCATAATCCGGTGCTCCAAAGTCTTCCTCCTATCCGGCAAGAAGAGGACATCCGGACCGGCAAACATCTTCTCCAAGCGGCATCTTCTATCTTCTTCCATCCGATGACGACCGGCTCCATCTTGAAGACCTCCAGCGCGGATCCATCCTCTTCTTCCGACGACTAGACGACGAATGACGGTTCCTTTAAGGGACGTCATCCAAGATGGCGTCCCTCGAATTCCGATTGGCTGATAGGATTCTATCAGCCAATCGGAATTAAGGTAGGAATTTTCTGATTGGCTGATGGAATCAGCCAATCAGAATATAGTTCAATCCGATTGGCTGATCCAATCAGCCAATCAGATTGAGCTCGCATTCTATTGGCTGATCGGAACAGCCAATAGAATGCGAGCTCAATCTGATTGGCTGATTGGATCAGCCAATCGGATTGAACTATATTCTGATTGGCTGATTCCATCAGCCAATCAGAAAATTCCTACCTTAATTCCGATTGGCTGATAGAATCCTATCAGCCAATCGGAATTCGAGGGACGCCATCTTGGATGACGTCCCTTAAAGGAACCGTCATTCGTCGTCTAGTCGTCGGAAGAAGAGGATGGATCCGCGCTGGAGGTCTTCAAGATGGAGCCGGTCGTCATCGGATGGAAGAAGATAGAAGATGCCGCTTGGAGAAGATGTTTGCCGGTCCGGATGTCCTCTTCTTGCCGGATAGGAGGAAGACTTTGGAGCACCGGATTATGGATCGCCAACCCCCGCTTGGGTTGGATGAAGATCTTGGAGCCAGGACGGATCGGTGAACCTGGTATGGTGAAGACAAGGTAGGAAGATCTTCAGGGGATTAGTGTTAGGTTTATTTAAGGGGGGTTTGGGTTAGATTAGGGGTATGTGGGTGGTGGGTTGTAATGTTGGGGGGGGGGTATTGTATGTTTTTTTTTACAGGCAAAAGAGCTGAAATTCTTGGGGCATGCCCCGCAAAGGGCCCTGTTCAGGGCTGGTAAGGTAAAAGAGCTTGTAATATTTGTATTTTAGAATAGGGTAGGGAATTTTTTATTTTGGGGGGCTTTGTTATTTTATTAGGGGGCTTAGAGTAGGTGTAATTAGTTTAAAATTGTTGTAATATTTTTCTTATGTTTGTAAATATTTTATTATTTTCTGTAACTTAGTTATTTTTTATTTTTTGTACTTTAGATAGTTTATTTAATTGTATTTATTTGTAGCAATTGTGTTTAATTAATTTATTGATAGTGTAGTGTTAGGTTAATTGTAGGTAATTGTAGGTAGTTTATTTAATTATTTTATTGATAGGGTAGTGTTAGGTTTAATTATATCTTCGGTTAGGATTTATTTTACAGGTAAATTTGTTATTATTTTAACTAGGTAACTATTAAATAGTTCTTAACTATTTAATAGCTATTGTACCTGGTTAAAATAATTACAAAGTTGCCTGTAAAATAAATATTAATCCTAAAATAGCTATAATATAATTATAATTTATATTGTAGCTATATTAGGATTTATTTTACAGGTAAGTATTTAGCTTTAAATAGGAATCATTTATTTAATAAGAGTTAATTTATTTCGTTAGATAAAAATTATATTTAACTTAGGGGGGTGTTAGTGTTAGGGTTAGACTTAGCTTTAGGGGTTAATACATTTATTAGAATAGCGGTGAGCTCCGGTCGGCAGATTAGGGGTTAATAATTGAAGGTAGGTGTCGGCGATGTTAGGGAGGGCAGATTAGGGGTTAATACTATTTATGATAGGGTTAGTGAGGCGGATTAGGGGTTAATAACTTTATTATAGTAGCGCTCAGGTCCGCTCGGCAGATTAGGGGTTAATAAGTGTAGGTAGGTGTCGGCGACGTTGAGGGGGGCAGATTAGGGGTTAATAAATATAACATAGGGGTCGGCGATGTTAGGGGTAGCAGATTAGGGGTACATAGGGATAACGTAGGTGGCGGCGATTTGCGGTCGGAAGATTAGGGGTTAATTATTTTAAGTAGCTTGCGGCGACGTTGTGGGGGGCAAGTTAGGGGTTAATAGATATAATACAGGGGTCGGCGGTGTTAGGGGCAGCAGATTAGGGGTACATAAGTATAACGTAGGTGGCGGTCGGCAGATTAGGGGTTAAAAATTTTAATCGAGTGGCGGCGATGTGGGGGGACCTCGGTTTAGGGGTACATAGGTAGTTTATGGGTGTTAGTGTACTTTAGGGTACAGTAGTTAAGAGCTTTATAAACCGGCGTTAGCCAGAAAGCTCTTAACTCCTGCTATTTTCAGGCGGCTGGAATCTTGTCGTTAGAGCTCTAACGCTCACTGCAGAAACGACTCTAAATACCGGCGTTAGGAAGATCCCATTGAAAAGATAGGCTACGCAAATGGCGTAGGGGGATCTGCGGTATGGAAAAGTCGCAGCTGAAAAGTGAGCGTTAGACCCTTTAATCACTGACTCCAAATACCAGCGGGCGGCCAAAACCAGCGTTAGGAGCCTCTAACGCTGGTTTTGACGGCTACCGCCGAACTCTAAATCTAGGCCTCAGTGTGGTAAATTAAAATATTGTGTTATTGTGTAGTACCAAATTTAGCCCATGAGGTGGTGATAGGGAGAGATTTTCCAAAATTTCTGGAGTTATGGGAATCTCCAGAAATATTTCAAACTTCTGATATTTATGTATTTCCTTTCTCTGAAACTGATTTTGAAGGGGGTTCCATTGAAAAGGAGAAAAATAAGATTTATTGCCCTATGCCTGTATTAGTAGGTGATCAACCTTCTCAGAGTAATGAAGTACCAAGTACTAGCTCGGAAAATATTGATGATTTGATAGATCTGGTTGGTGGCCCTGGTAATTTTAAAAAAGCCCAATGGGAGGATCCAACATTGGTAGAGGCAAGAAATAATATCAGGGTTATAAATGATGTTGTGACACAGCCAGGAAATGTATTACCCTATCCTTATTTTGAAGCAGTTAATGATTTGGTATATCGTGTAGAGAAGAAAGGAACAGACATTGTTAAACAACTTTTGGTGCCCCAGACTTTTAGGAACACTGTTTTAAATCTTGCACATAACCACATTCTAGGGGGGCATTTGGGAGTTGAGAAAACCAAAGAGAGAGTTCTTAGAAGGTTTTATTGGCCAGGGATATTTGTAGCCATCAAGGATTATTGTGCTTCATGCCCTAAGTGTCAACTTACAGCTCCTGCTAAAGATTTTCGTAACCCTTTAGTGCCCTTGCCTATAATTGATGTGCCTTTTGAAAGAATTGCTATGGACTTGGTGGGTCCGCTGGTTAAATCTGCTAGAGGACATCAGTATATACTGGTAATCCTTGATTATGCTACACGCTATCCTGAGGCAGTTCCCCTTCGTAACAGCTCTGCAAAGTCCATAGCAAAAGAACTCATGCTAATGTTTAGCAGGGTCGGGATACCTAAGGAAATTTTGACAGACCAAGGAACTCCATTTATGTCCAGGGTTACAAAAGAATTGTGTAAGTTGTTTGGCATAAAACAACTAAGGACCTCAGTATATCACCCTCAGACTGATGGTTTAGTAGAAAGGTTTAACAAAACTCTCAAAAGTATGCTAAGAAAGGTAATTGACACAGATGGGAGAAATTGGGACCTTCTGTTACCCTATTTAATGTTCTCTATCAGGGAGGTTCCCCAGGCTTCTACAGGTTTTTCCCCATTTGAACTGTTATATGGGCGGCATCCCAGGGGATTACTAGATATAGTTAAAGAGACTTGGGAGCAAGAGACAACACCTTATCGAAGTATTATTGAACATATTTCCCAAATGCAGGATCGTATGGAAGCTGTCATGCCCATTGTAAGGGAACATATGGGAAAAGCACAGGAAGCACAAAAGTACAGCTACAACCGTAATGCTAGAGCCAGGGTGTTTCAACCTAGGGATAGGGTGTTAGTTCTGGTCCCTACAGTTGAAAATAAATTCTTGGCTACTTGGCAGGGCCCATATGAGATAATTGAGAAAGTGGGTGATGTTAATTACAAAGTAAGTCAGCCAGGAAGAAGGAAACCTGAGCAAATATATCATATAAATCTGTTAAAACCTTGGAAAGATAGGGAAGTTTTAGTTGCCTTAAAACCTACAGAACTCCCTGTCACTGAACCAGAGGTAAATATATCAGAAACCCTATCTGTACATCAGAAGCGAGAGGTCAAGGATTTTATTAGAAGAAACAAAGAGGTATTTTCTGTGGTACCGGGAAAAACTAATGTTATTAAGCATGACATAATAACAGAACCAGGGAAGAAGGTCTGCCTTAAACCCTATAGGATCCCTGAGGCTCGCAGAAAGGCTATTAAACTGGAGGTAGAAAAAATGTTAAAGCTTGGGGTAATTGAGGAATCACAAAGTGAGTGGAACTGTCCAATCGTGCTTGTTCCAAAGCCGGATGGTTCATTAAGGTTCTGTAATGACTTTCGTAAGCTTAATTGTGTTTCCAAATTTGACACCTACCCAATGCCTAGAGTAGATGAGTTAATAGAAAGGCTAGGAAAAGCATGTTATCTCACTACAATTGATTTAACGAAAGGGTATTGGCAGGTGCCTCTCACTAGTCAAGCAAAGGAAAAGACAGCTTTTTCAACCCCAGAGGGCTTATTTCAGTATACGGTGTTGCCATTTGGTTTACATGGGGCCCCGGCAACATTCCAGAGGATGATGGATAGAATTCTGAAACCCCATGTTCGTTATGCGGCAGCATATTTGGATGATGTTATAATTTATAGTACAGATTGGGAATCCCATCTTCCAAAAGTTCAAGCAGTACTTGATGCAATACGGTCCGCTGGGTTAACTGCCAATCCTGCAAAATGTACTGTTGGTTTACAGGAAGCTAAGTACTTGGGTTATACTATTGGTAGAGGATTAGTTAAACCTCAGACAACAAAAATAGAGGCCCTACAGAACTGGCCACAGCCTCTAACTAAAAAACAAGTAAGAGCATTTATTGGGATAACTAGTTATTATAGAAGGTTTATCCCGAATTTCGCTACAATTGCGGCACCCTTGATGGATCTCACAAAAGCAAGGGCCCCAATTATGATAAAATGGTCCCCAGAAGCAGAACAAGCTTTTAAGCAGTTGAAAGATGCCCTTTGTGCCCATCCAGTTTTGGTAACCCCCAATTTCGCTAAAGATTTTATTGTACAGACAGATGCCTCTGATGTTGGTTTAGGAGCAGTTCTCACGCAGGAGTGTCAGGGAGAAGAGCATCCTGTCCTTTTCCTAAGCAGAAAACTTATTTCACAGGAAAATAACTATTCTATAGTGGAGAAAGAATGCCTTGCCATTAAGTGGGCTTTAGAGACCCTTAGGTACTATCTGTTGGGAAGAAAATTTAAATTAATAACAGATCATGCTCCTCTCACATAGATGAGTCAGAATAAGGAAACAAATTCAAGTCTTACTAGGTGGTTTCTTAGCTTGCAACCCTTCAATTTTACTGTTGAGCACAGGGCCGGTCTTTTGCAGGGCAATGCTGATGGTTTGTCTCGGGTACATTCATTGATGTCCATGGTCGCTCAACCCACTGGGTGTGAGCTGGGGGGGAGGATATGTGACAGAAAGCAAGGCCTGGTTATAAATGGAAGATATTTAAGACCAAGCATTGTACATGCTATTTCTCCTTTCAGTTAAAACCCCAGGGAGAAAGAGTGTGTATTTGATTATCCCAGACAGCTGTGAAGCTGTCCAGCAGCTAATCACAGGTGTGGATAATTAGAAGTTGTGAAGGTTTAAATAGCAGCCTCACTTAGGCCTTGAGAGAGATATATACAGCTACAGAAGCTGGTGTGTGTGTTTGTTACACTGTGTAAAAGACTTTTGTTCCTGTAAAAGGACATTATTTTTACAAAGCACTTGTGGAATGCTGTGAAGTGCTGGGACACATTTAAAAGCACTTAACTTTGCTGCAGAGGAAGGATTTCCCTCTTTTGAAAATGAACTGCCTGTTTGTTATTGCTGTGAAAAATAAAGCCTTTTAAACTACAGTGGATTGTCCTGTGCTGCATTTGTGCCCTAGAAGACCGTGGTTAAAAGTGTTCCTGTCACAATACATACATTGGAGCCCTTTCCAGTCAAGCTGTATACCATATCCCTTTTTAATAAAAAAATATATAATTTTATTATTGATAAATAGATTTTAAAGATTTTTTAAATGATATAACTGAGCATAAAAACTTATTTTATATGTTTTTGATGTATTTTGTGAAACTTTATTTAACCCTTACACTTTACTTCAGGTTTCAAGTTGTGCTAAATATTCTAGCGTAGTTCCTGCTGTTCCTCAATCACATTCTATAACTTTCAACCTGTATTATGCATGCTATTTAGCATGGTCACAATATCCATTGATAGTTTGGGATGCACTAGAGCACTAGTTTTCAAACCTGTCCTCAGTCCTCCCTAACAGGACACATTTTGAGAATATCTGAACTGGAGCACAGTTGAAATAATCAGGTGATAATTAAACTGTCAGGGTTTTTTCCCTGTTGTGTTTGCCATGTGCTGCTGGCAGCCATTTTACTCACCTCTCTTCCTGACTATGGTGCATTGTGGGGGATGCTGCTCACTTCCTGCACTTCCTTTTATGGCCAGACTGGTGTGCATCATCCATGTGAGACAGGATGCAGTCTCAGAATTGTGATGTCATCACTTATTATTTAAACGGCCTTTGTTCAGTGTGCTTTGCCTTTGCATTGTCTCAGACCTGTTTGTGAGAGTTCCTGTGTATTACCTGGCTGCCTGACGTCCTTCTTGGTTCCTGATCCCTGGCTTGTTCCTGACACTGCTGATTTCCTTGTTCCTGATTCCGGCTTGTCTGACTATTTGCTTTGGCTTCTGACTCGGCTCGTCTGACTACCAGCTCTGATTTTGACTCCTGGCTTGTTATTTGACTTGTGGACTTTTTATTATTTTTTGTTATTAATAAAGGTGTGATTATTTTTGCACTTCTCGTCTCAGTCTGATTCCTGGCACCCTGACATTACGCAAAGGCCATGAATCCTGATGGTGCTAATGATCCACCTTTACCTGCCATCATTTCCAGGATGGATGAACAGGATCACCGCTTGGATCAATTTGCACTAGCCCTGCAAACCCTGCTGACTCGCACTGCACATTTGGACCAAAGTGTTCCGCAAGTTATGGCTGCTCCTGTTTCTGCTGCGGCACCTATGCCTACCAGGAGCATGTCTGGTTCTGCACCTCTACCTCAGCGATATGGAGGCGATCCTATTCAGTGCAGAGGGTTTTTGAACCAGGTGGGCATTTACTTTGAGATGTTACCTCAGGTGTTTCCCTCTGACAGAGCTAAGGTGGGATTTCTCATCTCGTTACTCTCTGACACAGCTCTTGCCTGGGCTAATCCCTTGTGGGAGACTAATAAACCTGTAATTTCAAATTACGCTGAATTTGTGGCCTTCTTTCGAAGGGTATTTGATGTTCCGGCTCGCTCCTCCTCTGCTGCTAAACGACTCATGTCCATTCAGCAAGGTACAAGATCTGTTGCTTAGTATGCTATTGAGTTCCATACGCTTGCCGCAGAGGTAGGTTGGAACAATGAAACCCTTGTTGCCGCCTTCTTTCATGGGCTCTCTGATGCGATTAAAGACGAAGTTGCTGCCAGAGATTTACCAGAGGATTTCGAGGCATTGGTGTCTTTTTTGATCCTAATTGACATCAGACTCAGAGAGAGGCCCTCTTTCAAGGAGCGCTTGCGGAAGCCTCCTGTTCCGTTGTCTCCTACGTGTTCATTCCCACCCATGCCTCACTCTCCTCCCATGCCTCCTGGTCCCGAGTCACCAGGTACTGCTGAGCCGATGCAGCTGGGACTCCACGTCTCTCTGTGGTGGAGAGGGCCTTTAGGAGGAGGGAGGGGCTCTGCCTCTATTGTGGGTTACAGGGTCACCTTTTGAAGTCTTGTCCTACATGGCCGGAAAACGTTCACACCTAAGGTCCAGTCGGGGGCAGACCTTGGGTGGTTTATCCTCGTCCCCGGAACTGCTTAAGGAGAAACCTTTTGTCATGGTTTTCCTTTCCTGGGTGGACTCCTCCATAGTCACTCAGGCTCTTGTTGACTCCGGTGCTGTGGGATATTTCATGGACAGTGCTTTTGTATCAAAGCACTCCATTCCTGTTTTGCCTCGGTCCGTACCGCTTGCTATTGAGGCCATTAATGGCAGGACCCTTCAGCCCGCACTTGTTACTCACAAAACTGCTCCGTTGTCCATGGCTGTTGGGGCTCTCCATTTTGAAACCCTCCAGTTCCAGGTGATAAATTCTCTTCATTCTCCGATTGTTCTGGGTTATCCCTGGCTCCAAAAGCACAATCCCAGTCTCGACTGGCGCAGGTCCGAAATTTTGTCGTGGTCTCCGCAATGTATTTCCACTTGTCTTCGGAAACCAGTTAAAGTCTTGTGCACTTCTTCGGTATCTCAATTTCCAGAAGAGTACCGAGAATTCCTAGACGTGTTTGACAAGGTGCGTGCCGGTACGTTGCCTCCTCACCGGTCTTACGATTGTGCCATAGACCTGCAACCCAGAGCCATTCCTCCTAGGGGCCGGGTGTACCCTCTGTCTGTTGCAGAGAATTGTGCTATGGAGGAGTATGTTGCCGATGCTCTGTTGCGGGGGATCATCCGCAAATCCTGCTCTCCTGCAGGGGCTGGCTTCTTCTTTGTGAAGAAAAAGGGTGGCGAGTTAAGACCATGTATTGATTATAGGGGTCTTAATCGTCTTACCATTAAGAATGCTTACCCTATTCCGCTTATTACGGAACTCTTTGACCGTCTCAAGGGAGCTACGGTCTTTACTAAACTTGATTTGAGAGGAGCATATAATCTCGTTAGGATTAAGGAGGGTCAAGAATGGAAAACAGCATTTAACACCAGGAGCGGGCATTATGAGTATCTTGTAATGCCCTTTGGCCTATGTAATGCTCCTGCTGTTTTTCAGGAATTTATTAATGATGTCTAGCGATGTCGTGAATAGTTCGCCGGCGAATAGTTCCCGGCGAACATAGCATGTTCGCGTTCGCCTCGGCGGGCGAACATATGCGATGCTCGATCCGCCCCCTATTCGTAATCATTAAGTAAACTTTGACCCTGTACCTCACAGTCAGAATACACATTACAGCCAATCAGCAGCAGACCCTCCCTCCCAGACCATCCCACCTCCTGGACAGCATCCATTTTAGATTCATTTGGAAGCTGCATTCTTAGTGAGAGGAGGGACAGTGTAGCTGCTGCTGATTTAATAGGGAAATCGATAGCTAGGCTAGTGTATTCAGTGTCCACTACAGTCCTGAAGAACTCATCTGATCTCTGCTGTAAGGACAGCACCCCAAAAAGCCCTTTTTAGGGCTAGAACATCAGTCTGCTTTTTTTTTTTTTCCTGTATAATCTAATTGCAGTTGCCTGCCTGCCAGCGTGTGTGTCAAGCTCACAGCATATACTGTGCCCACTTGCCCAGTGCCACCACTCATATCTGGTGTAACAGTAGTGTACATTTTAAAAAAAAAACACTTTTTTGACTGTGAAATAATAGCAGACAGCTGCCAGTACCCAAGATGGCATCCAATAAGGCAGATGGGGAGGGTTAGAGAGCTGTTTTGGGGGGATCAGGGAGGTTGGGGGCTAAGGGGGGATGCTACACCACAGCATATGTAAATATGCTAAAAACCTTTCTGCCAGTACTTAAGATGGCGGGGACAATTGTGGGGTGGGGGAGGGAAGGGAGCTGTTTGGGAGGGATCAGGGGGTCTGATGTGTCAGGTGGGAGGCTGATCTCTACACTAAAGCTAAAATTAACCCTGCAAGCTCCCTACAAACTACCTAATTAACCCCTTCACTGCTAGCCATAATACATGTGTGATGCGCAGCAGCATTTAGTGGCCTTCTAATTACCAGAAAGCAATGCCAAAGTCATATATGTCTGCTATTTCTGAACAAAGGGGATCCCAGAGAAGCATTTACAACCATTTATGCCATAATTGCATAAGTTGTTTGTAAATAATTTCTGTGAGAAACCTAAAGTTTGTGAAAAAGTGAACAATTTTTTTTTATTTGATCGCATTTGGCGGTGAAATGGTGGCATGAAATATACCAAAATGGGCCTAGATCAATACTTTGGGTTGTCTACTACACTACACTTAAGCTAAAATTAACTCTACAAGCTGCCTACATGCTCTCTAATTAACCCCTTCACTGCTGGGCATAAAACACGTGTGGTGCACAGTGGCATTTAGCAGCCTTCTAATTACCAAAAAGCAACGCCAAAGCCATATAAGTCTGCTATAATGGCATGTCTGGCACACAGTGTTGGGGCAAGGGTCCATCTGACCACTGATACCTGGTCTGCAAAGCATGGTCAGGGCAGGTATATCACCTACACTGCGCACTGTGAAGCGGGCGTAACCCTTACACTACCTGATCGATACAACATCATACCTGATGTTTTAAAGCACGTTATTCCAAACAATTTAGGAATGTTAGGTGATTTATGCCCTTTATGGATTAAAACCAGACTCTGCATCAACTATGTAATTTTCCATGGGAGTTTTGCCATTGGTCCCCCTCCGGCATGCCACAGTCCAGGTGTTAGTGCCCTTGAAACAACTTTTCCATCACTATTGTGGCCAGAAAGAGTCCCTGTGGGTTTTAAAATTTGCCTGCCTATTGAAGTCTATGGCGGTTCACCCGGTTCGCCCGTTCGCGAACCCAATTTTTTAGGTTCGCGACATCACTAATGATGTCCTACGAGATATGTTGCAACAGTGTGTTGTGGTGTACTTAGACGACATCCTCATACACTCACCCACACTTGAGGCTCATCGTTCTGATGTTACATGGGTTCTTCAGAGACTACGTGAGAATGGCCTGTTTTGTAAACTCGAGAAATGTGAGTTCCACCAGACTCAAGTAACCTTCCTAGGTTATGTTATCTCCGTTGCAGGTTCTCCATGGATCCTGTCAAGTTATCTGCAGTTCTGCAGTGGCCTCGACCAGTTGGTCTTCGGTCTATTCAACGTTTTTTGGGGTTCACCAATTACTATAGAAAGTTTATTAAAAACTTTTCTTCCTTGGTCAAACCTATCATAGACATGACCCGTAAAGAGAATGATCCACTCCATTGGTCACCTACTGCCATTAAGGCCTTTGATAGTCTTAAGACTGCCTTTGCTGCCGCTCCAGTTCTGGCTCATCCTAACCCTGTCCTGCCTTTCGTTCTTGAGGTCGATGCATCTGAGACTGGAGTAGATGCCCTCTTGTATCAATGTCCCACGCCTGACGGTTCCTTGCATCCATGTGGTTTCTTCTCTAAAAAATTGTCTCCAGCGGAGTGCAATTATGAAATTGGCGACAGGGAATTACTGGCCATAATTTTGGCACTTAAGGAATGGAGGCATCTTCTTGAGGGTACTTGCGTGCCAGTGCTCATTCTTACTGACCACAAGAATTTAACTTATCTATCTGAAGCAAAACGTTTGTCGCCCCGACAGGCCAGATGGGCGCTATTTTTGTCTCTGTTTAATTATGTGGTCCCCTATCTGCCTGGTAGTAAGAATGTTAGGGCTGATGCCCTCTCTCTACAATTTTCGCCTCTGTCCAAGGAGGAGTCTGTTCCTACTCCTGTTATACCTCCTGACCATATTTTGGCTACCATACGTACTAATTTGACTTCTCCCTTGGGGGAGGAGATCCTGGCTGCACAAACCAATGCACCTCCTGAGAAACCTAGTGGTAAGTGTTTTGTTCCTGAGAATCTTCGAACTAAACTTTTGCACACTTACCACTATCCTAAAGCTGCAGGTCACCCAGGCAAGAACCAAATGATTTGGTCTGTCACTCGACAATTCTGGTGGCCAGGTCTTCGTTCTGATTTTGCTGCGTATGTTGCCTCCTGCTCAGTTTGTGCACAGAATAAGACTCCTCAACATCTTCCTGTGGGTCTTCTTCAACCTATTGCTAATGGTGAGTGTCCTTGGACACATCTTTCCATGGACTTCATTGTCGAGCTCCCTGTTTCCAATGGCAATACTGTTATCCTTATAGTGGTTGACCATTTTTCTAAAATGTCACATTGCATTCCCTTGATGAAGCTGCCTACCGCTCAGGAGCTTGCTTCAATTTTTGCCCGGGAGGTCTTCCGTTTACATGGGTTACCCAAGGAGATAATGTCGGACCAGGGTAGCCAGTTTGTCTCCAGATTTTGGCGTTCCTTTTGTGCTCAAATGGGGATCCAGCTTTCCTTCTCCTCGGCATATCACCCTCAATCCAATGGGGCTGCGGAATGGTCTAATCAAGCTCTGGAACAGTTCCTCCATTGCTATGTCTCAGATCACCACAATAATTGGTCTGAACTGTTACCTTGGGCTGATTTTGCTCGTAATAGTGCTATTAATGCTTCCTCCAAGTTATCCCTGTTCATGGCGAATTATGGGTTTCAACCATCCTTGTTGCCCGATTCATTCATGTCTCAGGGTATTCCGGCTTTGGAGGAGCATCTCCGGCAACTCCGTTCCACGTGGGTGCAGATTCAGGATTGCCTTCATCGTTCTATGCAGCGCCAAATGTTCCAGGCTGATTGTAGGCATCTGCCCGCACCTTCCTACCAGGTTGGTGAAAGAGTTTGGCTGTTCTCCCGCAACTTGAACCTTTGTGTGCCTTCCAATAAATTGTCTCCCCATTATATTGGTCCTTTTTGAATACTCCGACGGGTTAATCCTGTGGCCTACGCTCTTGACCTTCCTCCTGCTATGCGCATCTCCAATGTTTTTCATGTCTTCCTCTTGAAACCATTGGTTTGTAATTGGTTTACCACTGTGTTGCCTCGTCCCCATCCTATCTTTGTTGACAACCATGAGGAGTATGAGGTCAGCAGCATTATTGACTCTCGTATGTCCAGGGGCCGTGTACAGTATTTGGTTCACTGCAGGGGCTACGGTCCGGAGGAGCGTTCTTGGGTTCCCTCCTCTGAAGTTCATGCTCCCGCCCTCCTCCGTGCCTTCCATGCCCGTTTCCCCAATAAGTCTTTTGTCCTTCCGCGGGGGAGGGGTCGTTGAGGGGAGGGTACTGACAGGGTTTTTTCCCTGTTGTGTTTGCCATGTGCTGCTGGCAGCCTTTTTACTCACCTCTCTTCCTGACTATGGTGCATTGTGGGGATGCTGCTCACTTCCTGCACTTCCTTTTATGGCCAGACTGGTGTGCATCATCCATGTGAGACAGGATGCAGTCTCAGAATTGTGATGTCATCATTTATTATTTAATGGGCCTCTGTTGAGTATGCTTAGCCTTTGCATTGTCTCAGACCTGTTTGTGAGAGTTCCTGTGTATTACCTGGCTGCCTGATGTCTTTCTTTTTTCCTGATCCCTGGCTTGTTCCTGACACTGCTGTTTTCCTTGTTCCTGATTCCGGCTCGTCTGACTATTTGCTTTGGCTCCTGACTCAGCTCGTCTGACTACCAGCTCTGGTTTTGACTCCTGGCTTGTTATTTGACTTGTGGACTTTTTATTATTTTTTGTTATTAATAAAGGTGTGATTTTTTTTGCACTTCTTGTCTCAATCTGATTCCTGGCACCCTGACATAAACATAGTTATTTTAACTGCTCTAATCCAAGGTAATCCTGAAAACCTGGCCTGTTGGGGAGGTTTGAGGACAGGTTTGAAAACCAGTGCACTAGAGCAATGTCAGCTGTGCTAACACTTCTCTGGTAAATGGGATTTACCATTGACTTGTAATATCAAGCTGCGCTCTAATGTTAGCGTGGTCCAAAGATATTGCTTATCAATATCAACCGAGGATTACTTCTTACTCTTAAGACTCCACTACTGGACTGATACTTTTCTGTACATAGACAGTTCTCCTCTCACTTTATGCATTTCCTCTGCTCTTTATGCAGACTTTATCAAGAGATCTTCTTAAATTTAGCTGCACCTAACAATTTAATCAAGACTAGTTATTGTGAACCAGGGGCTGTTTATTTTTTGAGCATCCAGATATTTATCTGTAAAATACCAAGTTTATTTTTGGATTATATGGTAATTTTGGTATTCACCTCCTGATTTATACCCACCAAAAAAACTTTTTTAAACACATTAATTATGTATATTTTTATTGACAATTTTGTTTTTCATTATTTTCATATTGGGCAGATTTTTGTTGTATATATTTTTTTATTCTTTTTATTGAGAAACAGAGGAAGTAAATAAAAATCACTTTATCCTAGCATGTGCCTAGTCATAACAATATCCAGCAGACATAAATAACTTGCTAGCGGAATACAATTCCCATCAATATGTTGTATTTATTTATTTTTTTAAGTGAAATGTACTTTTCAGTTTTAGGTTAAATCATAAAGAATGTAATCATATCCACTTTGAATATGCTTTTTCAGTTTGGAATTTTATACTATTTAGATTTTATACTGCAACACTGTAAACACTAAAAATGACAAAAAAATTCTGTTCAAAGCCAGTTGTTAACATCTCATGTAAATGCATCGAAGCAAGGAAAGGCAAATCTAAAATTAAAAATGTATCTTTCCTTTGTTCATTGCATTCTACATGGTGTAATAAAAAATGCAAGTATATAGCAAACATCCTTCTAGTAAAAGTTGTTACTGTTTCAAGGACATTTGTACATTACCCAGTCACCTTCATTTTCGTCATAGTTGAGTATTTTAACAATTTGAATGTGTCCTTTTCTTTTTACACTGTTTAATGTTATCTCATCAACAGTAAGGCTGAATTTAGATGGAATTAACACTAACATTGATATGACCCTCAACTCATATTAAGGGCAGATGCATGGGCGTCCAGAGTGGAGGTTAAGTGTTTTCTATGAATAATGAAGAGACTGAGGGGCCGAATTATAAGCAGAGCTTGATGCCCCTGTTTCCGTGCGAGCCTTCAGGCTCCCTGGAAACAAAAACTGTAAGTGGATCTTCGGGGGTTAGTGTTAGGTTTTTTTAAGGGTTTATTGGGTGGGTTTTATTTTTAGCTTAGGGTTTTGGGCAATGTAAAAGAGCTAAATGACCTTTTAAGGGCATTGTCCATCCAAATGCCCTTTTCAGGGCAATGGTTAGCTTAGGTTAATTTAGATAAGATTTTATTTGGGGGTTTGGTTGTGTGGGTGGTAGGTTTTACTGTTGGGGGGTTGTTTGTATTTTTTTTACAGGTAAAAGAGCTGATTTCTTTGGGGCAATGCCCCGCAAAAGTCCCTTTTAAGGGCTATGGCAGTTTAGTGTAGGCTAGGGTTTTTTTATTTTGGGGGGCTTTTTTATTTTGATAGAGCTATTAGATTAAGAATAATTCGTTTTTATTTTTGATAATTTCTTTTTTTATTTTGTGTAATTTAGTGTTTATTTTTTTGTAATTTAGATAAATGTATTTTGTTATTTGTTAGTTATAATAAAAACAAAGGCCTAGATTTGGAGTTTGGCGGTAGATGGGCTGTTAACGCTACGCAGGCTTTTTTCTGGCCGCACCATAAAATTAACTCTGGTATCGAGAGTTCAAAAAAATGCTGCGTTAGGCTCCAAAAAAGGAGCGTAGAGCATTTTTACCGCAAATGCAACTCTCGATACCAGAGTTGCTTACGGACGCGGCCAGCCTCAAAAACGTGCTCGTGCACGATTCTCCCATAGGAAACAATGGGGCTGTTTGAGCTGAAAAAAAAACCTAACACCTGCAAAAAAGCTGCGTTCAGCTCTTAACGCAGCCCCATTGTTTCCTATGGGGAAACACTTCCTACGTCTGCACCTAACACTCTAACATGTACCCCGAGTCTAAACACCCCTAACCTTACACTTATTAACCCCTAATCTGCCGCCCCCGCTATCGCTGACCCCTGCATTATATTATTAACCCCTAATCTTCCGCTCCGTAAACCGCCGCAACTTACATTATCCCTATGTACCCCTAATCTGCTGCCCCTAACACCGCCGACCCCTATATTATATTTATTAACCCCTAATCTGCCCCCCTCAACGTCGCCGACACCTGCCTACACTTATTAACCCCTAATCTGCCGAGCGGACCTGAGCGCTACTATATTAAAGTTATTAACCCCTAATCCGCCTCACTAACCCTATCATAAATAGTATTAACCCCTAAACTGCCCTCCCTAACATCGCCGACACCTAACTTCAATTATTAACCCCTAATCTGCCGACCGGAGCTCACCGCTATTCTAATAAATGTATTAACCCCTAAAGCTAAGTCTAACCCTAACACTAACACCCCCCTAAGTTAAATATAATTTAAATCTAACAAAATTAATTAACTCTTATTAAATAAATTATTCCTATTTAAAGCTAAATACTTACCTGTAAAAAAAATCCTAATATAGCTACAATATAAATTATAATTATATTATAGCTATTTTAGGATTAATATTTATTTTACAGGCAACTTTGTAATTATTTTAACTAGGTACAATAGCTATTAAATAGTTAAGAACTATTTAATAGTTACCTAGTTAAAATAATAACAAAATTACCTGTAAAATAAGTCCTAACCTAAGTTATAATTAAACCTAACACTACCCTATCAATAAATTAATTAAATAAAATACCTACAATTACCTACAATAAAACCTAACACTACACTATCAATAAATAAATTAAATACAATTTCTACAAATAACTACAATTACATAAACTAACTAAAGTACAAAAAATAAAAAAGAACTAAGTTACAAAAAATAAAAAAATATTTACAAACATAAGAAAAATATTACAACAATTTTAAACTAATTACACCTACTCTAAGCCCCCTAATAAAATAACAAAGACCCCCAAAATAAAAAAATGCCCTACCCTATTCTAAATTAATAAATTTAAAAGCTCTTTTACCTTACCAACCCTGAACAGGGCCCTTTGCGGGGCATGCCCCAAGAAAATCAGCTCTTTTGCCTGTAAAAAAAAACATACAATACCCCCCCCCCAACATTACAACCCACCACCCACATACCCCTAATCTAACCCAAACCCCCCTTAAATAAACCTAACACTAAGCCCCTGAAGATCTTCCTACCTTGTCTTCACCTCACCGGGTATCACCGATCGGTCCTGGCTCCGATATCTTCATCCAACCCAAGCGGGGGCTAGACATCCACTGAAGAAGTCCAGAAGAGGGTCCAAAGTCTTCCTCCTATCCGGCAAGAAGAGGACATCCGGACCGGCAAACATCTTCATCCAAGCGGCATCTTCGATCTTCTTCCATCCGGTGCGGAGCGGGTCCATGTTGAAGCAGCCGACGCGGATCCATCCTCTTCTTCCGGCGTCTCCCGACGAATGACGGTTCCTTTAAGGGACGTCATCCAAGATGGCGTCCCTCGAATTCCGATTGGCTGATAGGATTCTATCAGCCAATCGGAATTAAGGTAGGAATATTCTGATTGGCTGATGGAATCAGCCAATCAGAATCAAGTTCAATCCGATTGGCTGATTTGATCAGCCAATCAGATTGAGCTCGCATTCTATTGGCTGTTCCGATCAAGGTAGGAAGATCTTCAGGGGCTTAGTGTTAGGTTTATTTAAGGGGGGTTTGGGTTAGATTAGGGGTATGTGGGTGGTGGGTTGTAATGTTGGGGGGGGTATTGTATGTTTTTTTTTACAGGCAAAAGAGCTGATTTTCTTGGGGCATGCCCCGCAAAGGGCCCTGTTCAGGGCTGGTAAGGTAAAAGAGCTTTTAAATTTATTAATTTAGAATAGGGTAGGGCATTTTTTTATTTTGGGGGTCTTTGTTATTTTATTAGGGGGCTTAGAGTAGGTGTAATTAGTTTAAAATTGTTGTAATATTTTTCTTATGTTTGTAAATATTTTTTTATTTTTTGTAACTTAGTTCTTTTTTATTTTTTGTACTTTAGTTAGTTTATGTAATTGTAGTTATTTGTAGAAATTGTATTTAATTTATTTATTGATAGTGTAGTGTTAGGTTTTATTGTAGGTAATTGTAGGTATTTTATTTAATTAATTTATTGATAGGGTAGTGTTAGGTTTAATTATAACTTAGGTTAGGACTTATTTTACAGGTACTTTTGTTATTATTTTAACTAGGTAACTATTAAATAGTTCTTAACTATTTAATAGCTATTGTACCTAGTTAAAATAATTACAAAGTTGCCTGTAAAATAAATATTAATCCTAAAATAGCTATAATATAATTATAATTTATATTGTAGCTATATTAGGGTTTATTTTACAGGTAAGTATTTAGCTTTAAATAGGAATAATTTATTTAATAAGAGTTAATTAATTTCGTTAGATTAAAATTATATTTAAGTTAGGGGGGTGTTAGTGTTAGGGTTAGACTTAGCTTTAGGGGTTAATACATTTATTAGAATAGCGGTGAGCTCCGGTCGTCAGATTAGGGGTTAATAATTGAAGTTAGGTGTCGGCGATGTTAGGGAGGGCAGATTAGGGGTTAATACTATTTATGATAGGGTTAGTGAGGCGGATTAGGGGTTAATAACTTTATTATAGTAGCGCTCAGGTCCGCTCGGCAGATTAGGGGTTAATAAGTGTAGGCAGGTGTCGGCGACGTTGAGGGGGGCAGATTAGGGGTTAATAAATATAATATAGGGGTCGGCGGTGTTAGGGGCAGCAGATTAGGGGTACATAAGGATAACGTAGGTGGCGGCGCTTTGCGGTCGGCAGATTAGGGGTTAATTATTGTAAGTAGCTGGCGGCGACGTTGAGGGGGGCAGGTTAGGGGTTAATAAATATAATACAGGGGTCGGCGGTGTTAGGGGCAGCAGATTAGGGGTACATAAGGATAACGTAGGTGGCGGTCGGCAGATTAGGGGTTAAAAAATTTTTATCGAGTTGCGGCGATGTGGGGGGACCTCAGTTTAGGGGTACATAGGTAGTTTATGGGTGTTAGTGTACTTTAGGGTACAGTAGTTAAGAGCTTTATGAACCGGCGTTAGCCCAGAAAGCTCTTAACTCCTGCTTTTTTTTGGCGGCTGGAGTTTTGTCGTTAGAGCTCTAACGCTCACTTCAGAAACGACTCTAAATACCGGCGTTAGAAAGATCCCATTGAAAAGATAGGATACGCAAATGGCGTAGGGGGATCAGCGGTATGGAAAAGTCGCGGCTGAAAAGTGAGCGTTAGACCCTTACCTACACGACTCCAAATACCGGCGGTAGCCTAAAACCAGCGTTAGGAGCCTCTAACGCTGGTTTTCACGGCTAACACCAAACTCCAAATCTAGGCCAAAGTTAGCTGTGAAATAAAAATAAAACCTAAGATAGCTGCAATGTAACTATTAGTTATACTGTAGCTAGCTTAGGGTTTATTTTACAGGTAAGTATTTAGTTTTAAATAGGAATTATTTAGTTATTATTAGTAAGTTTTATTTAGAATTATTTTAATTATATTAAAGTTAGGTTGTGTTAGGGTTACGTTAGGGTTAGGTTTAAAGGTTTATTATAGCGGCGGAGTGGGCGGACAGCAGATTAAGGGTTAATTATATTTAAATAGTGTTTTTGATGCGGGAGGGCGGCGGTTTAGGGGTTAATAATTTTATTATAGTGGCGACGATGTCGGGGAGCGGCAGATTAGGAGTTAATTATTTTATTTTATTATTTGCAATGCGGGAGGCCTCGGTTTAGGGGTTAAAAGGTAGTTTATGGGTATTAATGTACTTTGTGACAGTTTAGTTATGAGTTTTATGCTAAAGCTTTGTAACGTAAAACTCATAACTACTGACTTTAGATGGCGGTACGAATCTTGTCGGTATAGGGTGTACCGCTCACTTTTTGGCCTCACAGCAAAACTCGTAATACCGGCGCTATGGAAGTCCCATTGAAAAATGACTTTTTTAAAAGTGCAGTACTGATGTTGCTTGATGGCCAAAAAAGTGTGCGGTACACCTATACCTGCAAGACTTGTAATATCAGCAGTAGGGAAAAAGCATTGTTATGGGCCATAACGATGCTTTTTCACTCATAATGCAAAACTTGTAATCTGGCTGTAAATCTAAAAAAACTAAGCTACCCATTGCCCCTAAAGGGGCATTTGCATGGGCATTGTCCTTAAAAGGGGATTAAGCTCTTTTACTGCCCAAAAAAACCTAATCTAAAAAAAAAGCAACCCCAAAAAATAAAAAAAAAGTTAAGACTAAGCCCCAAATAGGTACTCACTGTTCCTGAAGTCCGGCGGTGAAGGTCTTCTTCTAGGCAGCTCCATCATCTTCTATCTTCATCTACAGTGAAGGCGGCGGGGAGCGGACGTGCGGAGCAGTCTTCCCCGAAGCATGGATCCGGAGTGGTGGATCTCAGCGGCAGTCCTCAGCGGCGGTCTTCGGCAGCGGTCCTCAACGGCGTGGAGCCTCCTCTTCATCCGATCTCCGTCGTACACTAAAAATTGAATGGAAGGTGCTGCATTTAATTTGGGGTACCTTGCATTCCTATTGGCTGAAATTTTGAAATCAGCCAATAGGATTAGAGTTACTAAAATCCTATTGGCTGTTCAAATCAGCCAATAAGATTTCAGTAGCTCTCATCCTATTGGCTGACTTCAAAGTTTCAGCCAATAGGAATGCAAGGTACCCCATTTTTAAACGGGTACCTTGCATTCCATCTTCAGTGTGCGGTGACAATCGTACGAAAAGGATCTCCACGCTCGATATCTCTGCTGTCACCGGTCTTCTATTCGTGGTCACCTCCGCTCCACACCAGCTTGGTCATGGATAAAAATAGAAAAGGTTACCGCACTGGAAGAAGATATCGCCGCCTCCAAGAAGACTTCACTGCCTCCAAGAAGACCTTCTCCACTGGACTTCAGGAACGGTGAGTACCTATTTGGGGGTTAGACTTAGGCATTTATTTTTATTTTTTGGGGTTTTCTTATTTTTAAGATTAGGGATTTAATGGGCTGAATGCCCTTTTAAGGGCAGTAAAAGAGCTGAATGCCCTTTTAAGGGCAATGCCCATTCAAATGCCCCTTTAGGGGCAATGGGTAATTTCGGTTTCTTAGTGTTTGTTTTTTTTATTTTGGGGGGTTTGGTGGGTGGGGGCATTTTACTGTTAGGGGGGGACTTAGTATTTTTTAAATGTAAAAGAGCTGTTTAACTTAGGGCAATGCCCTACAAATGTCCCTTTTAAGGGCTATTAGTAGTTCAGTTTTAATTAGGGAGTGTTTTTATTTTTGGGGGGCTTTTCTATTTTCATAGGGATAAGGTTTAATTTTTTTATTTTTGATAATTCTGTTTATTTTTTTCTGTAATTTTAGACTTTTTTTATTTTTTGTAATTTTAGATAATTTTTTTGTAATTTAATGTTAGGTTTTATTTTTAAATTAATGTTAGGATTTTTTATTTTAATTGTTACTTAGTTTATGTAATTGGGGTTAATTTAGGGGGTGTTAGGTTAGTGGGCTTACTAAATAAATTAATTATTTGTGTTGTGGTGAGCTGGTTTCGGAGTAATAGTATAATTAGGTAGTTGGCGTTGTAGGGTTTGGCGGTTTAGGGGTTAATATTCTAATTCATTTAGTTGGCGTTGTGAGGGTTTGGCGATTTAAGGGTTAGGTAGTTTCTGTTGTGGGGGTTTGGCGGTTTAAGGGTTAGGTTTTTTTGTTAATACTTCGTGCAGGCGGTTATGTTTTTTTTTTTCTCAATACTTCATGTGGGATGTTATTTTTTTTTCTTAATACTACGTGCGGGCGATTATTTTATTGTTTGTTAATACTTCATGTGGGTGGTTAGTTGGATTTTTTTAATACATTGTGTGGGCAGTTAGGTTTTCATACTTTGTACGGGCGGTTATTTTTTTTTCTTCTTAATGCTGCTTCGTTTGCCTACACTGCATCCAGGTGGATTCTTTTGGCTGTGTGTGCAGTCGATATTCTTTTGGCTGCCTTGTGCAGCCAACATTCCTTTGAGGATGCATGCCCAACTTGCAATGCCGACGGACGCGTTACAAACACGTTATAATATATATATATATATATATATATATATAACACAGACGGCTAGAGTTTGGCGGTAGATGGGGTGCTAACGCTACGCGTGGTTTATGTCTAACGCACGGCATTGTTTGACTCCGTTATTTAGAGTTCAAACAAAACCTTCTAACGATACTCCTAACGCGTCTATTTCACACGCGGAATCCTGCCCGCGTTAGACAGTCTCCCATAGAGATCAATGGAAATGCAAACAAACACGCTTTTTTCATCTAACACTCGATCTCGCGAGAAATACGCACAGCTCGGTCATATGATGAATACCACATCATGCACAACAATAACACGCCGCAAATGTCACAACAACAATCACTAAACAAAGCACAGAAGCATTACACATTCACAAGCGGGGGGAATTTTATTTAACCCCTTAATGACAACTGACGTACCAGGTACGTCATGCAAAAACTAACTGTTAATGACAATAGACGTACCTGGTACGTCAGTTGTCTAACAGAGTGCTGGAAGTGATCACAATCACCGGTAGCAATGGTACCGATGGTGCCGATGGTGCCGTTGTCTGGGTGGGAGGAGGGAGCGTGTGCGCGCGTGCACGATGTGCGCGCGCGTGCACGGGGGGCGCGTGCACGTGCACACATTAGCCACACTGACACCAATGAAGTAAGGAAGGGGAAAAAAAGTTAATATTTTTTCTTTACATATAAAAGGATCTGGGAGGGGGAGGGGGTGGGGGTATTGTGGGGGGGCTGCTACACTACAGAAATAATTCAAAATAAAAATAAAAGTTATAAATAAAATTTAAATACTTTGGTTTGTGGGGCCAAACTGGGTACTGGCAGACAGCTGCCAGTACCCAAGATGGCGGTAATTAGGTAGGGGAGAGGGTTAGAGAGCTGGAGGGGGGGATCAGGGAGGTTGGTGCTAAGGCAGGGGTCCATCACAACTAAAATATTTTATTATTTTTATTTAAAAAAAAAACAAAAAACTTTTATTTAACTCTTTTATTTAGTACTGGCAGACTTTCTGCCAGTACTTAAGATGGCGGGAACAATTGTGGGGTGGGGTAGGGAAGAGAGCTGTTTGGGAGGGATCAGGGGGTGGGATGTGTCAGGTGGGAGGCTGATCTCTAAAATTAACCCTGCAAGCTCCCTACAAGCTACCTAATTTAACCCCTTCACTGCTGGGCATAATTCATGTGTGGTGCGCAGCAGCATTTAGCGGCCTTCTAATTACCAAAAAGCAACGCCAAAGCCATATAAGTCTGCTATTTCTGAACAAAGGGGATCCCAGAGAAGCATTTACAACCATTTGTGCCATAATTGCAGAAGCTGTTTGTAAATAATTTCAGTGGGAAACCTAAAGTTTGTGACAAAATTTGTGAAAAAGTTAACTTTTTTTTTTTTTTATCGCATTTGGCGGTGAAATGGTGGCATGAAATATACCAAAATTGGCCTAGATCAATACTTTGGGATGTCTTCTAAAACAAAATATATACATGTCAAGGGATATTCAGGTATTCCTGACAGATATCAGGGTTCCAAAGTAACTAGCGCTAATTTTGAAAAAAAGTGGTTTGGAAATAGCAAAGTGCTACTTGTATTTATTGCCCCATAAATTGCAAAAAAAGCAAAGAACGTGTAAACATTGGGTATTTCTAAACTCAGGACAAAATTTATAAACTATTTAGCATGGGTGTTTTTTGGTGATTGTAGATGTGTAACAGATTTTGGGGGTCAAAGTTAGAAAAAGTGTGTTTTTTTCCATTTTTTCCTCATATTTTATCATTTTTTTTTAGTAAATTATAAGATATGATGAAAATAATGGTATCTTTAGAAAGTCCATTTAATGACGAGAAAAACGGTATATAATATGTGTGGGTACAGTAAACGAGTAAGAGGAAAATTACAGCTAAACGCAAACACTGCAGAAATGTAAAAATAGCCATTGTCATTAAGGGTAAGAAAATTGAAAAATGGTCCGGTCATTAAGGGGTTAAATAAAATACACGGAATACGCATATACTTTAAGATGCGGAAATACGGAAAATAACAACAAGGAAGAAAATACAAAAACATACACTAGCAAAATAATCGCATTCAATATTACTATATATTAGGACAAACATACATATACAACACTTCACTAATACCACACCATCGCAAATTCACATTTAAACATAATACTATTGGACAATGTTATAGAAAACGACCACTATGACATCATCGCATTCTACACATTCCACAAATACTAACTCCAAATGAGCATGCGCACATTCACACACCTAATACACATTGCACAAAAAATTATTACTAATAAAGCACACCTGAACACAATTTACAACGCAAACCGGTACATCATTAAACATTTACACAGGGTATATAAGCAACACACAAGCATGGCTTCTTTCACTGTGTTGCTGGTGGGTTTTTGGAGATTGGAGCTTAGAGATTTGGTGCATTATTGTGAGTCAGTTAGTGGTAGTGAGAGTTAGTGGTAGTGTGAGTTAGAGAGTTAGTGGTAGTGGGAGTTAGAGAGTTAGTGGTAGTGTGAGTTAGAGAGTTAGTGGTAGTGGGAGTTAGAGAGTTAGTGGTAGTGGGAGTTAGAGAGTTAGTGGGAGTTAGAGAGGTAGTGCTAGTGTGAGTTAGAGAGTTAGTGCTAGTGTGAGTTAGAGAGTTAGTGCTAGTGTGAGTTAGTGAACGACAGTTGGTTTGGGTGAGTGTGCGAGTGCTTTTTCTGTACACTTAACACATTTACACGCAAACACATTCAATACATACATACACTTATCAATAACACTACATACACTCCATACCCCATACCCTCTCATACTACACTCCATACCCCATTCCCTGTACTCCCATTCCCTGTAATCCCATTTACTCTTATCCCATACCCCATACCCATCCCCTAGTTACATTTAGTTTACATATCCTCCTTTTAGTCTTATTCTTAATTTTTTTCCTTTAAATACTCCTTACCCTCTTTTATTTATATCCCTTTCACACTTTCAGCACTTATTTTGGTCTTTTTAGTTCTTTATTTTGACCCCCTTTCATTTGATCACACTCACTTTTGGTTAGCTTAGTTGGGGTTTAGTTTAGGGAAGAGATGGAGGGCAGGCAGGGGAGAGGTAGAGGGGGGAGGAGAGGGAGGGGGAGAGGAACAGGGCAGGAAGGGGGGCAGGAAGGGGGGCAGGAAGCGGGGGTGGAAGCGGTGGGTGGACCCAGCCACTTGGTTCAAGATGAACAAGTGGCTGGGCCCAGTGGCGGACAGAGTAGGGCTTCACAGTCCGGGAAACAGAGGGCATCGTCACAGGGGAAGGCCAAGGCGACTAGGGAGGCGAGGTTTTCGATGGAGGAGAAGGAGGCCCTCGTAGAAGCCTATATGGCCAGGTATAGGAGGCTGCAGCATCAGAAGACCACCCCGACTGAGAAGAGGAAGCTCTGGCATGAGATAAGGAATGCAGTCAATGCAGTGGGTGGCCGGAACAGAGATATGGACTCTATTAAACATCAATACCGGGACTGCAAAATGGATCTTAAGAAAAAGTTAAGCCTGGAGGCCCGACATGCCGCAGGAACCGGTGGCGGCCCTGCACTGGAAATCGATTACTGCCGATGGGAGGAAATTTTGCGTCCCAGCATCTCCGAGGTGGATATAGTCGGTATCGGAGGAATTGATACCGGGAACCTGCCATTCTCATCTGACGGTAAGCTCATTTAAGAAGAAATTAACATACGAATGTATTTCAAGGGACACTATACGCAAACCTTTACTTTCATGATTAAGGTAGAGAATACAATTTTAAACAACATTCCAATTTACTTATATTACCTAATTTGATTCATTCTTTAGATATACTTTAATGAAGAAATAGCCATGCACACGGTGAACCAATCACAGGAGGCAGCTATATGCAGCTACCAATCAGCAGCTTCTAAGCATATCTAGATATGCTTTTCAGCAAAGAATATCCAGAGAATGAAGCTAATTAGATAAGAAAAGTACATTAGAAAGTTGATTATAATTGTATGATTCGAAATCATGAAAGATAAAACATTGGGTTTCATGTCCCTTTAAGGATCAGATTAATGCTATTACGTTGTTTACACGCATTCACAATTACTTTGCGGTTACATCAGTATCTAGGCTATAGGTTAGGTGTGCATTTAAACAGACTAAAAACAAACGCAAAAACATTCAGATTGACCAGAGGTATCACAAACACGGTTTAGAAAATGCGGAAATCGTATTGATTGTTAGATTTAAAATTGGATTAATGAGGCTGCATTTGTAATTGTATCGTAAGCTAAGTAATTTAAAGCTTTATTTGGAAATATGCTAATATATACATTTATTTCTTTTTCAAATATACTGTCTGGGGAGGAGGCAGCACAGCAAATACAGGCTCCTCCTTTTCCCCGGGATTAGAGTGGTGGGGATGAATCTCCACCTCGGAGGGAAGAGGCCCCCTTTGACGAAGAGGCCCCCTTTGACGAAGAGGCGACGGAAGCAGAGGAAGAGGCAGCGGAAGCAGAGGCCCCTCAAGGACCAGCAGGACGTCGTGCACCAGCAGGCCGCCGTGCACGGGCACCCCGCCGTGCACAACAAGAGGAAATAGCGGATGTGCGGGTTCTACTAGACTACATTGACCAGATGCGTAACTCCCGGATACAAAATATAGAAGGCAGAACTAGAATCATTGAAGGACAAAACAAAATCATTGAAGGACAAAACAAAATCATCGAAGGCCAAACACAAATCATACACCACCTTACTCGAATAGAAGAAGGCCAAAACAGAACCTTTACACTCCAACAAGAGATGTTTAATTTCTTCCAGGAGGCGCATGCTGGTCTGCCTCCTCGTCCGCCATCTGCTGGTCTGCCTCCTGCTCCTGGGCCTCCTGCTCCTGGGCCGCCATCTGCTGGGCCTCCTGCTCCTGGGCCGCCATCTGCTGGGCCTCCTGCTCCTGGGCCGCCATCTGCTGGGCCTCCTGCTGCTGGGCCTCCTCCTGCCGGGCCATCTTCTCCTGCCGGGCCATCTTCTCCTGCCGGGCCATCTTCTCCTGCCGGGCCATCTTCTCCTGCCGGGCCATCTCCTCCTGCCGGCCCATCTCCTCCTCCTCACCTTGGTCGTCCCAGTACTCTTCCTTCCACTCTTCCCACAACATATCCAATGAGAACTCGTCGGAGTCGGCAGTTGACCCTCCCAGAGCCTCAGCCCCGTGGGAAGAGGGGAAGGAAGAGGAAGTAAGTATTTGTTTTCATGTTTAATGTTTTTTTATTTAATGTGTAATGGATAGGTATGTAATGATGTTGTTTTCATACACTTGTGGACCACACTCTGTATATAATCTACTTCTATGGGACCGGGTCCATGGAGGCAGATTGTTTGCAGAGTGTGGGTTATAAGTGTGTGAAAACCACATCACATACCTATCCTTGTTCATGATATTGATTGGTTTCTGTGATGTGATGTCCAAACTGTTTCCCGAATCGCAAACAAAATTACCATTACAATTATCCATGATGGCATATTACTGTTTGAATGCCAATAACACAGCTTAAAGGGACAGTCAGAATTATTGATTACAAAGAAAACACTGTATTACGCATTATCAAGTTGGAAACAACAAAACAAGGAGAAATACGTGTGACTTATGTGCTTACCCTTGTATCTATGCCTATGAAAAATGACCACTTATTTGTTGTTCTGACATAACAACATTTTAGACATCAATGATCAATACATGGTAAATATGCTGTATGAGCTCAAGGTTTTAGATATACAAATGATATCCAAATGCCCTCTAGTGGTCAAATTGCATAATGATTACATGCACTCTTCAAGCTCTAAGAAATGAGCACACGAACCTCATAGGTTTAGCTAGCAAATTAAAATAAACACAGACAAATGATTAATTGGTGAGAAACATTTGATATCATTGAAATTACAAAATTGACTTTTTTAATAATGCAAAACATTATTTGTTTTCTAAACTGTCCCTTTAACAAAATTACATATGCTAACATATATTTGCAGATTGTTGGTATATCTACATGTACTTGTTCAAACAAGAAATATTGAAAACAGATTTCTATTGACGTGTTAAATAAAGTCTATTTTCTTAAAGAGACATTATTGTGTTAATTTATTTTTATAAAGACATTTGTTTTAACAATGAATATGGTTTAAAGTCCTTTTAGGAGTGGGGGGTGAAAATATGCTAACAATAATATATTTGGAGATTAACCAATGTGGAACTCATACATGATACAAAAATCAACATTTGCATTAAAGGGACAGTATACTATATTTTTAACAGAACTGCATGTAATAGACACTACTAGAAACAACAAGATTAACATATACTGATATCAATATTACAAAGCTTTAAACACTTTCTAAGAAAATCGGGTTATCTCTATTGAAAATATAGATGAACCCCCATTACAACCGTAAAACAAGACAATACCCCATCATTAACATATGAAAAGACCCTTTACACAAACAGGAGAAAGCTGGAGATGGTACTCACATGAAACTTTGAGGCTTGGCGAGGAGTCTGAAAATTACTTACATTTTATTTGAACAGAAGAAAAATGAGACGTGTATTTGGTAAACAATGGACTATATAACTAGAGACAAAATAAAATAGTTTGGTTTTTAATGTGAGTGTCTAATGAACCTTTAATAAAATATACGACGAAATCACATTTAGAAGAAGTCGGCATCATATATTTAGCATATGATAAAGATAAATGCATATTGATTACTTTATTCTAACACAATAGCGCATATTTATGAATTAGATATCTTTAACATTAAACACAACAGTCATTTTTCATAAAAAGGAACATATTGTTGACAAACATATTAAACAACATGGACTATAGAGATTTGCACTTGCCTCGAAATATCTTATGCATGAAAACATTTTGCTTTCGTTTGTTTATTCAACCAGACATCCAGCAAAAGAGAATGTGGTGGTCATTATCAGCTATGGGTCAACAATGTAACATGATGCAAACAATCTCATATTCGCCATGTTTTTAAACTTGTCTTCTCATTCACAAACGTGTGTAACGTGCACAAACAAATATTGCGGGAATACGTAATACAATCAGACGTTTTTTTACCTTTGCATGTGACGTCTTAATTAACATGACGCTTCCTTGATCACGTAAGAACGCAATCCAATAAAAGGCACATTCTTGATCACGTAAGAACGCAATCCAATAAAAGGCACATTCTTGATCGCGTAAGAACGCAAACAAAAAAAAGGCGCATCCTTGATCGCGTAAAACGCCATCCAATAAAAGGTGCATCCTTGATCGCAAAAAAACGCCATCCACTAAAAGGTGCATCCTTGATCGCGTAAAAACGTCAGTCAATACAAGGAATCATTGGACAGCCTGGCAGGTGACGTCTTAAGCAACATGGCGCATCCGAGATCGCTGAAAAACCGCAGCCAATACAAGGACTCAGTTGACAGCTTGGCATATCACTAAGAAACGTATTTATATTTTAGTAACTAGTATGTGTCTATATTGCTATCTAGGAATGTCACGAAATCATGAATCATCTTTTCGGACTTGACTGTCCCTTTAACTATAGCTATGGTGTATATCTTTAACATTTAAAAGATACACATGAGAAATACATATGCCATTGATGTTTTAAGATATGTTTAGATTGTTTTGGAATAACAATAATGACACATGTATTGATCAGACGTGTCATTTATTCAAGTTGAAATATGGTCAGCCTACCTATAGCCATATATGGGAGGAGAAGTATTTTTTTAAAATATTTGGAAAAACATATTCCTCATCTAAAATATGCGCATTACACACAGAGATTGATTTGGTTACACTTTTACAATAAGATAGAATTGAAAATGAAATACATGTGCTGTCAACATTACAATAAGATTGTTTATTAATAAGATTATATGTCCTTGTTCATGTAAAAAGGACAAAAACGCTTTAGAAATGGAAATCCATTCATTAACAATTGTGCTCAGCATCACTTAAAGGGACGTGATTTTTATTTGTAAAAAGAGGATACACAGAGACAATATTATTTCAATAAAATGAACACTTTACAGGGATTATATCATTGTATCAATCCTCAGATCATTTGTTAAAGGTGCATCAATTCATGCAGAGTTTATAAATACACACATGGATGTGAAATTTGAAATATACATATATATACACAAATAACAATCTATATATACATATATAAAAAAATTACTATGCTAATAATAATCATGCAATGATAAAGCTTTTCGAAAAATATATAAAGACAAATAATAAAATTACATTGGAGATGTTAATCTTAAAGTCATTTACAATTGTATTACATATATGATTCAGGAAACACCATTATTTTTGGTAAGGTCCCTTTAAGGATCAACCAGATAAACTAGAGATTTCAATCAATGACATGAATAAGGAGGACAAAGAATCGTGCAATGACATGTCTTTTATTAGTATGTCAGAAAACATCAACAACGTTTATAAATAATCTTGTAAATATCAGGAAAATTGGAGCCATATGACAAGGTAACAGAGTGCATCACAGTCCATGAAGAGAGTTGCCAAGGGCAAGCATAGCCCCATTTGAGCCATATGACAAGGTAACAGAGTGCATCACAGTCCATGAAGAGAGTTGCCAAGGGCCAGCATAGCCCCATTTGAGCCATATGACAAGGTAACAGAGTGCATCACAGTCCATGAAGAGAGTTGCCAAGGGCAAGCATAGCCCCATTTGAGCCATATGACAAGGTAGCAGAGTGCATCACAGTCCATGAAGAGAGTTGCCAAGGGCCAGCATAGCCCCATTTGAGCCATATGACAAGGTAACAGAGTGCATCACAGTCCATAAAGAGAGTTGCCAAGGGCCAGCATAGCCCCATTTGAGCCATATGACAAGGTAACAGAGTGCATCACAGACCATGAAGAGAGTTGCCAAGGGCCAGCATAGCCCCATTTGAGCCATATGACAAGGTAACAGAGTGCATCACAGTCCATGAAGAGAGTTGCCAAGGGCCAGCATAGCCCCATTTGAGCCATATGACAAGGTAACAGAGTGCATCACAGTCCATGAAGAGAGTTGCCAAGGGCAAGCATAGCCCCATTTGAGCCATATGACAAGGTAACAGAGTGCATCACAGTCCATGAAGAGAGTTGCCAAGGGCCAGCATAGCCCCATTTGAGCCATATGACAAGGTAACAGAGTGCATCACAGTCCATGAAGAGAGTTGCCAAGGGCCAGCATAGCCCCATTTGAGCCATATGACAAGGTAACAGAGTGCATCACAGTCCATGAAGAGAGTTGCCAAGGGCCAGCATAGCCCCATTTGAGCCATATGACAAGGTAAAAGAGTGCAACAGGCACAACAATAATAAGAAAAAAAGGCCAAATGGCAACCATAACAAAAACATCAACATGTGGACGGAGGATTCTTATCTGCGCCCTTGGAGCATCTCCAGATCCTCCACTTACTGGTCATCCCCTTCATCGTCCTGTGCATGTCCAGCTACAGATTCAAGCATTGAGTTCCACCGCCTCATCTGACGTAGATTCATATGCTGAACCTGTAGCTGGGCCTGCATGGTGTCGGCCATCCCTCTCAGGACAGCTGCGTTCCTCAACACAGCCTGCTCTATGCGTGCTAGAGCTTCGAGCGTGAGCCATGTTGAGTCACAGCCTAAAATAAAGAATAAATAAAATATTAATGATAATTACACAACAGACAAAATAAAAAGCAAAGATACATTGTCATCATAAAGACAAATAATTATTTAAATTAATTTGTTGACATTGATTATTTACACATGAAATATGTTATTCAGACAGACCTAAACCATTAAATGGACATTTTAATCCAACATGTTGTCCCCTTTAATTGGTTTTTGATGATCCACTTTTACAGCTTGAGTGTCTAAAATCTTGTTAAAGGATTTACATTGTACTTACATTAGCAATTTTAAGATTTTAGTTATACTGTGGTAGGCACACCTATCCTTAAACATTTTGGCGTTGAGGACAAGCTGTGTAAACATAGCAACCAGAAGAAATTACATTCCCACTGGGTTATACAAGAGATAATGTATGATCATTTGGACATAAATATTTGGATCCAAATAGTGGTGATTGGTATATGTAGTGATATCAAATTAAAGGGACAGTAAACCTAAATATTTTAGTTACTGATTCAGATAGAGCATGACATTAAAAAGAATTATTAATTTACTCGTATTCTTTAAATGTTTGAATTTTCGAGCTATATTTTAAATGCAAGAATGTAAGTTTATAGGGCAGGCCATTTTTGGTTATCAACTTTGGTTGTCCCTGCTGATTGATGGATACATTCATCCAACAATAATGTCCATATTTTTTTTTAATAAAAACAAAATATAGGCATTTCTTTGTTTCAATAAAGATAGCAAGAGAATGAAGAATAATTGATAAGAGTAGTAAATTATAAATTTGATTAACATTGCATGCTCTATTTGAATCACAATTGAAAAATTTTCATTCAGTGTACCTTTAAGTATCTTATAATGTTGATTTTGAATGATACTTACAGCTGTGCCTGGGAAGGACAATCCGACACCCAGGACAATGAAGGTTGAGACAGGGGGGAGGGATGGGATTGGGTTGGGGAGGGATGGTATTGGGTTGGGGAGGGATGGGCTGCTGCTCTGGGGTAGCCCGTACAGCTGGGGAGTGGTGAGTTGGGGGCTGGGCAGCTGGGGTAGCTGTACGGGCCAAAAGACGGGGAGAGCGGCGAAGGGGGACGAAGGGGTGTTTTTTGGGAGGGATACGACAGGACAAATGGGAAGGGCCGGGAGGGGAAGGGGACTGGGCAGGGGGCTGGGCAGGGGACTGGGCAGGGGACTGGGCAGGGGGCTGGGCAGGGGACTGGGCAGGGGGCTGGGCAGGGGACTGGGCAGGGAGCTGGGCAGGGGAGGAACAATGATGACCAGAAGCAGAGGATCCATCTGAAATAAATATAATAAATATATTAACATCTCATACATCATGAAATCAAATCAACGCATTTCAACTTGATTATGTTTGCAATATACTTAGAAGTGTGTTTGAATTTCTAAACAATGATGACATGAGGATATGGTATGCATATAAGCACTCAGATGAATATCAATGACTGTCTGTACAATTCTAAAATTATTATTGTGGTTTGGCCTAGAATATGCATGTGACATCATGATGGCATGAATTTCAAATCCAAATATTTAAGCAAATCCAAGCATATCTTCATGCTGCCTGATATATAAAGGGGCAGTAGTGTATTTGAACAGACAAATAATATTCCTTTTTAAAGTGCAAAAGCTGTAGACTTTGAATGTCTTCAATTAAATGATTTCCAATAAAGCAACATGTTGGAAACATGTTAGATATATTTCACATACCATCAGACTTCAAGGGAGCCTCTTCCTCCTCCGTCCCACATGTTAAATCAATCTCTGTAAAACATAACATGTTGTGTACACGTTAAGATCAGATATCATAACATATGTTACTGTTGCTCAAAGACACACATCAATGTTGCATTAAAGATATACACACCCAAAGTTATGATTTACATCATTTTGATGGAGCATACAAATGACATTAGATTTGTTATTATCAATGATTCAGATTTTCTATTTATTGTTTGTATTAATTTTAAAATCATAAAAGCATAGTACATTGAACATTTAAGATTTCTCATGTGTGTATCACTTGATGATTGTTGTCAAAAATGAACCTGGAAACAAACATATGCTATACATCTTCTGAATAACAAAGGTGTAAACTAAGAAAGTTTTAATTCTTAATCTTTCAATATTCAAATAAAATTAATATATAATCAGAGGAGTCAATTATATGTTTGTTTCAAATGTTATGCTTCATCAGAATCATGCTCATAATATTGATTACCAATACACCTTCAATGACATATAAATGAGTCAATGGACTTACCAGAAGACCGCAAAGGCGGCTCTGTGTCAGTGCTGGATTCCTCTGGGCTCCCCACACCAACTCTCTCTATGAATGATATAGATATATATTAGTGAACACATTTGGGATAGCACTAAATCACATCTGTATCGATTTATAAGAATAATCAACTTTAAAATGTGAAGAATAGAGCAGTCATTATAAAAAAAATGCTTTATTGAATCAAGGGGATTATGTAAAAAATGATGTATTGAACATATGTTTAATTTCTGACAATATTAGACATCAAACTCATCTCATACGATGCTATTGCATATCTAAATATACCCATTGATCAATGTTCTTAAAAGAATACACACAAACCACATTTTGAATAACAGCTGTTGACAAATATAAACAAAGACATGTGGCACATTGAGCCATTTGTGCAATGTACAGTAATCTTGTTTAGGACACAACACATATTGATCACAATACCAAACCAAATTGATTAGTACAAATATGTAATCATGGTGCTGTTAGAGTATGCTTATATCTATAAAGTAACTCCAACAGTGAATATGTGAATTATATATCAATATTGTCTAATCCAAAGAATGGAAGGATTAATGAATCTATTGTTTATTAAAGGGACACTGACATGATTTATTTCAATCATTGATTTCACTGTTCAAACTGTTCCAAATGATTTAACATTGACTCCTATTATAATTTTAATGTTGCTACATTTTAATCTTAAAGGCAGATAAGCAATATTGGATTCAATAAATATTGTTTGTTGAAGGTATCCACCAATCATCAATAAAAACCCAGGTTGGTCAACCAAAATTGAGCTGCAGATAAACGTACATTCTTGATTTTAAAATACATTTAGCAATAGAATATTTCACATATGATTATAGTATTATATTTAAATGTTGCTTAATATTGCATGCTCTATCTGAATGACAACATTAATAATTTTAGCTCAGTGTCCCTTTAATATAAAAATATATTGATTTGACAAGGTTGGTGTTAATGAATTCTCTACTCCATATGTTGATGTAATGAATGGGATTGAGCATGCAATTCGAATCTAATATGTTATTTAAGGATATCCTAAGAATTATTTAATTTTCATCTATTAAAGGGACATGAAGCTCTAAATGTGTAATTGTATACTTTTTGAAACTATGTACTACTGTTATCTCAACACATGGTTTTAACTTTTGACCCAATGCCAATTTATGCATAAAAAAACAGCCGGATAATACCAGTAATGCATTGTTTAACCTAAACCAAAATCAATATGTTTTTAGAAGAACTAAAACAATAGACTAAACCAATGTAGCTCATAAAATGTTTAAACAAAACAATAAAATCACGTTTACAAATCATTCAATGTAAAATTTCGTTGGCATGTCCCTTAAATGACGTGATCAATTTCAAAAATGGAATCTATATTTTTAAAAACAAATCATATGCAAAAGTGTGTGAATTTTTAAAAAATGTATACAAATAAGATTAAGCAATACACAAGGGAAGAATATAAATTGGACATTCAAAGAATCTTACATTAAAATTAAGATATCCAGAATAGATGGGATATTTTAAATTTGATAAAAATTCAGAGTAGTCTTACAATGTAATCCTCTGTTTATTTTTTTTTTATTCTTATTTGTAAATATTTTACTAATCCATTTCGCAGATACATATAAATATTGAACTATGTGGATTTAGTATGTAATGTTCTGTCCATGTTTCTAAGACAAATGTCAATTAAAATGAGACATACCATACTGTGACAAGCCCTGGCTTGAGGATCCAGCACCAACATCCAGATCTGTAATATATTAAATGAGGATTGGATATCATTAATACAAATCATGCCATGTTTAAAATCTTTACATTATTAGCAAATCAATTAAAAACTATTAATCTTTTGGTAGTCCCATGAGTTAATTGTTTCCTCAATTAAATTCATGATAAATATATCCTGTACTCTTATTTTCAATCAGTTGTGTTGTTTACTGTAGCTTTAATTATTTTTTGGTGTTATTTCATTCTCATCAATTGATGGGCATATGTTATTTTTGTTTTGGATTCTGCTTTTTTTTATTATGTATAATATTGAAAATAAGAATACTGTATTCTTCACATATATAATAATTCACATTTCATTTTGACCAACATGTATAAAGCAATGCCACTTACAGCAAACCCATGTTAACGTGTATGCGCAATTCTAATTTTCGCGATCATTGCGCAATGATTCCAAGCGGAATTACGCATCCGTCATTTGACCAACATGTATAAAGCAATGCCACTTACAGCAAACCCATGTTAACGTGTATGCGCAATTCTAATTTTCGCGATCATTGCGCAATGATTCCAAGCGGAATTACGCATCCGTCATTTGACCAACATGTATAAAGCAATGCCACTTACAGCAAACCCATGTTAACGTGTATGCGCAATTCAATTTTCGCTCTGTGACGCATATTCTGTAGAGCGCAAGAAACATCATTCCTATTTCATGTGTCACTAATCTAAAAACAGATATCTAAACATCATATGTAGTGTATGTTGTGAGATCTGTATAGGTTTAGTATCTGACTATATACACATTTTCTAAAATTCTAATCAAATATTAAGTTATTATATGAAGTTGGATAGTTACCTGGTTCAGATTCTCTTTCATCTCCTCCCAGGCCACCGGACGGAGAAGCAGCTGCCCTGGCCCCCGCGTCAGGACTTTCAGATCCCGCAGCTGGGAGGGAAGAAGAGGAGGCCGAGGATGGCAAGGATCTAAATATTTTGGGGACTCGGAGATTGAGGAGCTCGCATAAAGTCACCTCATAAGGGAGTAGGTATAGTTTCCGCGGGGCCTTTCTTTGGCCCCCTCTTTTACGGGCTTGTACCCAGTCCCTTATGAGGTTGACTTTTTTTGTCAAGCGCAACCTCATATCTCCGAATCTCCTCATGATTTGATCCTGGCTCCTCTGGACGCCACACACCAATTTAACCGCATTGGTGATAGACTCCCAGAGGGCCTTCTTAACAGGCGCATCTGTCGACCTCCTCTTGTTCCCAAACAGCTGGGGATAAAAGTCCTTGACGGCGTGGACCAGTGCAGCGCTCTCCTGCTTGGTGAACCTGTGAGGTGACATGCCTGCTGGGTTGTAGAATATATGTATGGATATAATATATACTGCCTGCAGGCATTAGAGAACTGACAAAGATGGCAACGTGTAATGGACTTTTATATGGTGAAGTAAACATGAGATGCACCATGGGACAAGTTATCTGTACATCTGATTGGATAAAAGTTTGAAATATTGTTAGAATGTCTGTGAGACCATCCTGACTCAAGTTGTGTTTGTGTGATGAACTCTGATTGGCCGTTCCTTAATGTTTCATATCTTAGTAACTTCCTTACACATACCTCCTGGTGGTGCTGTTACTTCATTTTTCATGTAGACTTATTTGTAACTCATGGGCCTGTCATGCGGATATGTGTGACGCAGATTTAATATCCGTGATCCGTTAAATATTAATGTTTACATTCTCTTTAAAATCTAATACTGTCACATTATTAAATGTTGTATACATTTTTCGGTTTAATAACGGTCTGTTTCTTTAATACAAATACACATTTAATATTGTATGTCTTTATTGTTCATAAAATCAATTTGTTGACTTATTGTGAAGTATTGACATTGCTCTATTAAATGTATTTCATAATGCACATTGATTGTGTGCTATTGCGTGACATTAGACTCTAATGTTTAAAGATGCAAATCTGGTGTTTCAAGATCCGTTTCCCACGCAACATTTGTGAATGTTCAAATTCAGGTTATAATGTCAGTAACTTGGATAATCTGTTTATAGATGTTAAACTACATGTATGTTTGTTATTAGTAAATAAACCTCGAGCTTGTATTTGTCTGAACTGCTCATATATGTTATTGTGCAATGGCGTCTTTATTTTTAAATAGACATTACAAACAAACAATTGTATCAAATGATCTGTAGAGATAGAAAATTGTTTAGACTTTAAAATGTAACTCAATTTATCTTAGTATTTAGATATCCTCAACAGAAGAAATTTAAATGCACATGGTTGAGCCAATCACATAAGGCATCTCTGTGCATCCACCAATCTTCATCTACTGAGCCTATCTCGATATGCTTTTCAAGCAAAGTATGTCAAGATAAGAAGAGAAGTAAATACACTCTTTAAATCTCTTAAAGGGACACTGTCCAAACAAATTTAGCGTTCGTGATTCAGATTGAGCATGAAATGTTAAGCAACTTTATAATTTAATCCGATTCTCAAATGTTAAGAATTATCTTGTTATCTTTCTTTGCAAATCAATAATGATATTTTAGATTACGGACAATTTTTGAAAAAAACCTGGGTTGTCCTTGATGGATTGTTGGATAAATTAATCCAACCAAAAAAACCAAGTTCTGTCCAGAGTACTGAAGCAAATAAATTATCAATTTAATGCCTTATTTTTAAAGTAATGATAGCAACATCACGAGGAACATTGATAATATGAGACAATTTTTAAAGTTGCTTAAAATAGAATACTCATTCAGAATGTATAAATCATTAATTTTTTAACTGTCTCCCTTTAAGTATATTTTGAGTTCATGTCCCTTTAAAGAGACATTTCACAATAATGCTTGAAAAATCATAAACCTAGGCACCTTCCTTTTGCTAAATTAGTATAACATATGAGTAAAGCATATTTAGATTAACTTCTGGATTGTTTTACACACTGACTGAAATATATATTGTAATGGATGTATTTCGCAGTCTTCAGCTTAGAGGGACATTAAGCTATATGTTATTTATGCATTTTGGATAAGATTATAATATTTGAACAACTTAATATGTTTTGGTATTCAATCATTAGATTGTAATTATATATATTCTTGGATTAAATACATATCTACATAGGCTATTTTGATGCTGATTGTTGGTTGCACATAGATGCCTTATGTAATTGACTAAGATATGTGCATTGATGTATATTTTTCGAAGTATATTTAAAGACTGAATGTAATTCTATAGTACTTTCTAAATATGTTTAAATTCTTTTATGATTTTTAAAAAATCAATACACAATATACTTTGTGAATGTCCCTTTAAGGACAAAAACATTCAGAATGTTGATTTAACATTGTCAAAAGAAACTAAAGGGGAATGAAAATTATATATAGATATGTGATGTCTAACCCAAGAGGTAAGATTTTAAAAACTACATAATATTAATAACTATAGTTAAATGTCCCTTTAAATGACTCCACTAGAAACTAAAATCTATTAACAGGGCATCCAATAACTAGCTTGTGAAAAATATGAAGTTAAATGACCTACCATTTATAAATGTAAAATTTTTAAATTTAATAAAATAATGTTTTGAGATACCTAAGGAAGATACAAGATCTTATAAAATTAATTTTACATTCAACAACACTGTCACTTTAATGTAAGTGAACCACTTCCCCTTCTAAAAAGTGAAACGAAATAATTTATGTCAAATTTTGACTACATATCCGAAATTATTTTAACATCTAAGAATTTCAAAAGAAAAGCATCGATGGATCTCACTCCCCAATTAATTTAAAAAAGATAGTTTAATTTAATATTCTCTGAATCAGTGGATTTTCTAAAATTAATGCATAATTTGATCTTATGCATGTGCTTGTCAAATAGACAACTACCAGTCATGGGAGTCAAATTGTTTTTTATTGACAGATTATATGGATATTTATTATAATCTGTTCAAAAGAGTGTATTTAATAATAAAATGTTGATTATTACCATTTAAAAAATAAAAAGTTTTTGAAACAAAAACAAAAACAAAAAAATATTCCTGGAAGTCATCAGATGACAATCTGAAATTAAAAAACAAAATTTTACAAAGTTAATACACACGTTGTCAAATATTCATAAAATACATTTACAATCATCTTGTGTCTATGCTCTAACTTTGTGCAACATTTTATCAAGATATTTATGATTTAAATTTAAAAATAAATAAAATAAACATACACCATTATATTGTGTAATAAAAATTAAATTTAAATATCAGAATTTCTAATTATACATAATAATGTATATCACATTTCAATAATAAATATATATGTATGCTGAACATAAATGTAATATTTCATGTCCATTCAAATACCTCTATATCAACTATAATATGTATTCCTTTTTCTGATTGTGATGCCTAAATATCTAATTATGAACTAAATATGTATGTAAGCTACTAATATTCGACATTCTTCCTGTGATTCTTAACTAGCATGCATTGGTACACCAACCTGGATAATGCATGGTCTTTGAAAGTCAATTCAGGGGTAAACAGTTGATCTTCAATAGGTGTCTTATTCATCAGTTCATAAAATAGAGGACTGAAATACCATCTAAAAAAGTAAAATCATCTAAGTGTCTGATTGTGATACCTAAATATCTCATTATGAACTAAATATGACTAATGTATGTAAGCTACTAATATTCAACATTCTTCCTGTGATTCTTAACTAGCATGCATTGGTACACCAACCTGGATAATGCATGGTCTTTGAAAGTCAATTCAGGGGTAAACAGTTGATCTTCAATAGGTGTCTTATTCATCAGTTCATAAAATAGAGGACTGTGAAATACCATCTAAAAAAGTAAAATCATCTAAGTGTCTGATTGTGATACCTAAATATCTAATTATGAACTAAATATGACTAATGTACGTAAGCTACTAATATTCAACATTCTTCCTGTGATTCTTAACTAGCATGCATTGGTACACCAACCTGGATAATGCATGGTCTTTGAAAGTCAATTCAGGGGTAAACAGTTGATCTTCAATAGGTGTCTTATTCATCATTTCAAAAATAGAGGACTGTGAAATACCATCTAAAAATTAGAAAATAATCTAAGTGTCTCCAATAGGATGCCTCCACAGCCTTATTCTATCAAATAGTTGGCACTTACCATGTGAACATGTCTTTGTATGGTTTTCAAGGTCAGCAGATTGGAAAGATAATGCCAGACATGATCCCATTGGTATACTTCAATTTCAATCTTGGCTTTTTCCACTGTCAGTCTGGGCAATCTTCACTGTCAGGCTTCTAATTCTTCCCTTTCAGTCTTTAGATTAAGTCAGCTCCCTAATGGCAGAAAAAGTTTAATAAAAATTATTACTACAAGTGTGTGAATCAGTTCTGTACCCCTCTCCCACCCCCCATTTCAAAATACATTTCTGTCACTAGCTTACTAAGCGTGTGTAGCATCTTGTGTTATGTTCTATCAAGTGTGAAGATGAGTCATATTGAGCAGAACGAACCTCTAATGTGTGACATTGAACCATAGTCATGCTAGAGGATAGTTATGCTAGAGGATCCCTTTCTGAGTATGTACATTTTAAGTAATGTGTAAACTAAATACTAGTTTTGAAAATGTATGCCATATGATGTATTTGTGTACAATTCATGGCAGCAACAGTCCATACATTTATACTTACCAGCTGATGTCCTCTTTAAAAACCAGGTGGCAAAGACTCGCTACAGGACCCAATGACCAGAGCATCACCTATATTAATAAATCAAACACATTTTTAGCATTTGATGAACAATCCTAACATGTTTGCACAATTCTCTACTTGTCATTTCCCTAGAGTTCACATCTATTGACAATACTCCAGTCTAACTTCTATTATTTACTGTCTAAAGTGGCGGTTGATGATGTCTGCTCTGACATTGAGCCCCTCGTCCCGGAATGGCCCCTCTAGAACAGGATCATCCTCCTCATCTCTGAGGAGGTTTCGGTGCGCCTGGACGCCCTGCAGCATCCCAGCCCGCTGTGCAATATTATGCAGGACACTACAGGCTACAACGATCTTAGCCACCTTCTTTGGGTTGTACTGGAGGGCTCCTCCCGACCGGTCAAGGCACCTGAACCTCATCTTCAGGAGCCCGAACATTCGTTCAACCACCGCCCTGGTTCTCTTATGAGCCCTATTGTAGCGCTCCTCAGACACATCAGTCGGGCTACGCAAGGGGGTAATAAGCCAAGGCCGGCTCATGTACCCAGAATCACCTATAAATTATGAACAGAACATAATTCAAACTGAATCCTCAAAATAGTATTTTGATTCCAATAAAAGTTTTTGTACACGATAATCCACTAACAAATGTTTATTTTTTAAAAGAATAATCTAGTTCAATCTTATTCTCTATCTTCCCATTTCAGCTAAGACATGCTACATATGCGTATTTCTCCTAAACCAAACCTTGTGTAAAATGCAAACTAAATGGTTACATTGCATTCTCTATCTGAGCATTTAAGGTAAGACATGCTACATATCTGCATTGAACTAAAAGTAGACATTAGCGAAAAGAGACAATGACATGGTTAAATTGCATTAGCTAATATCTTTCCATTTCAGCTAAGACATGCTACATATGCGTATTTCTCCTAAACCAAACCTTGTGTAAAATGCAAACTAAATGCTTACATTGCATTCTCTATCTGAGCATTTAAGGTAAGACATGCTACATATCTGCATTGAACTAAAAGTAGACATTAGCGGAAAGAGACAATGACATGGTTAAATTGCATTAGCTAATATCTTCCCATTTCAGCTGACATGCTACATATGCGTATTTCTCCTAAACCAAACCTTGTGTAAAATGCAAACTAAATGGTTACATTGCATTCTCTATCTGAGCATTTAAGGTAAGACATGCTACATATCTTCATTGAACTAAAAGTAGACATTAGCGAAAAGAGACAATGACATGGTTAAATTGCATTAGCTAATATCTTCCCATTTCAGCTAAGACATGCTACATATGCGTATTTCTCCTAAACCAAACCTTGTGTAAAATGCAAACTAAATGGTTACATTGCATTCTCTATCTGAGCATTTAAGGTAAGACATGCTACATATCTGCATTGAACTAAAAGTAGACATTAGCGGAAAGAGACAATGACATGGTTAAATTGCATCCTATAGCTGAACATTACGCTAACATTTTAAAACTACAGTGGCAATTGTCAAACTAATTAACCATGTTGTGCACAAATACTCACCAACGAGATAACCAGGGGGCATTTGTCTTTCTTCAAACGGTCTCCACAGGGACGACTGAGCGAGGATGCGGGCATCATGACAAGCTCCTCCAAAATTCGCACACACATGCATAATCCTCATCTGTGCGTCACAAACATACTGCACGTTGAGGCTATGAAAATGTTTGCGATTTCTGAAGGGCAAGTCATCAATTGGAGCACGCAGCGCAATGTGGGTACAATCAATGGCTCCCAAGACATTGGGCAATTCAGCAATATCAAAGAATTCCCGCTTCAGGCGCCTCCAATCACCATCATTTTGTGGGAATCCTATGTAATGCTTACTGATACGTACCATGGCGTCCAGAAAGTTATCAAACACCACAGAGAATGTACCTTGAGCCAGGCCATGCATGTACATTTCTCCGGATTGAAAACTCCCGGAGGCCAGGACGTATAGACAACTTAGCATCTTACTCATGCCGGGAACAGCAGTCCTTATTCTTATACGTGGCTCCAAATGAGGTTTAAGAAGATCGTAAAGGCCAATGAGCTGTTCGCTCATGTTTTCCAAGGTGGGTCTCACCCTGTAGACACGAGGACCTCGAACCAGATGACCCCTTCGTCTCAGTCTGAGCCGCCGAGGCTGCCTGATTCGATCAACAGCTAGTTCGCCAATAGCAGCACCAGCAGCGTCTACCATGTCATCGTCATCCATCTTTCAAAACAGCGTAACAAGGTATGCACTTGATCTGATGTGGATCACAAGTGATGCTTTGGCCATGTTGTTTGGGGGATTTATAGTACAATTAGTCCAATGGTAGTGAGTTTGTAATGATTGCTGATTGTATTCACTTGTTTGTATGTGAGCGGCGCGAATGCTTTCACAGTGGGCGTTTTTTTGTTGTTTGCTGAAATGTTGTTTTCCCCCAATGAATCTCAATGTGAAAGTGTCAAATATCACACATACAGTGCATGTTTGTAATGTTTGTTCATATGCATAATCAATATTTCTTAAACGCGATCTTATAGTAACAAGCACACGTCCAGGCTAACATGAATGAAAGTGCATAGTTGTGTATAATGTGCATCGAATGTGATCGATCAATGTTGCTGCAACATTGTTTGAAAACGATAAAGTAACATCTGCCATCTGTAGTATTGTATATATAAGTGATTGCCGAGCTGTCAATATTGTACGCGTCCCTTTCAAATCGCAATAATAATTCAGAACTTCCCGTCTGCCATCTGTAGTATTGTATATATAAGTGATTGCCGAGATGTCAATATTGTATGCGTCCCTTTCAAATCGCAATAATAATTCAGAACTTCCCGTCTGCCATCTGTAGTATTGTATATATAAGTGATTGCCGAGATGTCAATATTGTATGCGTCCCTTTAAAATCGCACTAATACTATAGAACTTCCGGCTGTCATCTGTAGTATTGTATATATAAGTGATTGCCGAGATGTCAATATTGTATGCGTCCCTTTAAAATCGCAATAATAATTCCGAACTTCCCGTCTGTCATCTGTAGTATTGTATATATAAGTGATTGCCGAGCTGTCAATATTGTATGCGTCCCATTCAAATCGCACTAATACTGAATAACTTCCGGCTGTCATCTGTAGTATTGTATATATAAGTGATTGCCGAGCTGTCAATATTGTATGCGTCCCATTCAAATGGCACTAATACTGAATAACTTCCGGCTGTCATCTGTAGTATTGTATATATAAGTGATTGCCGAGCTGTCAATATTGTATGCGTCCCATTCAAATGGCACTAATACTGAATAACTTCCGGCTGTCATCTGTAGTATTATATATATAAGTGATTTGCGATCTGACAATATTTATTAATTGTCCCATTCAAATCTCCCTAATAATGCTGTTCCAAACTGTTATTTACGTATATGTTGTATTGTAGTATTGAGTGTTAAAGTTCAGAAAGGGGCGGTACAGTCGTGAATCTGTAATGTGTATGGTTGAATCTTCTAATGACGTCATCATATTATTAACCTGCCTATGTAGTTCTGAAATCCTCATTGTGTTGTTGTATTGTGCTACATTGTTATTGTGTGCTGAATAAAATATAAATGTGTGCTTTGTGGTTGCGTGATGCGTGTTATATACATATACGTATATATTGTGATTGTGTCCCACATATGCTGACTTCTATATAGCGGTCTGGCATTGTTGTTCCTTCCCAAAAAGTGACAGCTGTAATCTGTTGTAATGATGTTCTTCTTGTACGTAATTCCTAATGGTTTATTGTGAGTGAATCATGATGTTAAAAGTACATTAAAATCCATATGTTCTGTTTTGTGATTCCTAGAGAGAATGTAATGTGTTTTTTCCCCCATCATTTGAATGCACATGTATGAGTGAATGGTAAAAGTAATGTATGTGCATCCATGACTGATCATGTGTTAAGCCTATGTAGATATGCAGTTGCTGCAAGCATATGAGTTGAATAAATGAAATGCAATAATAAAGGTAAATGAGAGGTGTTTCCCATTGTGTACTGTTTGTGAATCCTGAAAAGTTTAAATTATTTTTGTGTCCGTTTAAATGTGATTTTTTTTTAAAAAAAAAATTGTTTCTAGTGATGTTGATTTGTAGTTGATGTAATATAAAAGTCTGAAACAATTTAATGCTGTTGTGAATATTCAATAAGTACAATCCATAAGTCCACCATAGGGAAATAGTCATTTCTTGATCTATTTATAATAGCTGGGTGTAACGCAGAAAAGCATGTATTTTTTTCCTATTTCTAGCGCTGGTATTTGGAGTTTTTTTGTCTACGCTATTTGCGTGCGTTAGGGAAATCTGTCTGTCGCGTGCACGAGCACGTCTTCCCCATAGAAGTCAATGGAGGCTCCAAATTTTGGTGTTTTTTTTTTTCAAAGACTGGTTTTCCTCGTAAAGTGAGTGACGTCATGAGCTTGTGTGAAAAAGTAACTAAATCGTGTTCATTTTGTAATAAATAACTTTTTTGTGTATGTAATGTGGTGTATATTGTTTGTATGCATCGATGAGTGTATGTTTGTGATAATCTTATTAGTTAGATGTAGCTATATGAGGGTCTTTTCCCGTGTGTCAATGTAAGTCAATGGGAAAATGGATTTGTGTTGTTTTTTTTCTAACACCCGAGATCTCGCAACTTTGATCTTTTGTATTTGGATGAAAAATTATTAAATCTGAAAAATAAATATAGTGTAGTGTTTGTATGAGTGTAAGTGTAGTTTGTGTAATATTTGTTTTGTGATTCGTGGATGTTTATTTTGTCGGTATATGTTAACTACTGGGTTTGAGCTGTCGGTAGCGATTTGTGCGTTGGGTGATTTTTGAGTGTCGGTAACTGAACTCTAAATACCGGAGTCCGTAAAAAAAACAGCGTTAGGAGCCTCTAACGCTGGTTTTCACGGCTACCGCCCAACTCCAAATCTAGGCCAGAGAAAGTCCAGCACTCACTTGCAAGCTCTCAGCTAAGATTAAAAGCAAAACAGGAAGAGTTAGTTACCCCATCTGGCCAAATGGGAGGATCCCAGGTATGACGTCAAGGTCTCTCCCAAAACCTGGGTCCCTAATACAGCCATACAAATGCAAGCTCTTAACCAAACAAACTGGGAACAAGTCAAGGGTTCACAGACTTATGTTATCACCCTAGAAATATATACAAAACACGGAAGGGGGCTACACTCTCAGACTGGACTTGGTACACATCCTATGACCCTGCAACATGCTCAGCCCTGGGTGCTCAATAGCACTCTCAGGAAGATGTGCTGTCCCCAGAGTACCAGGCAGTTAACCCCAGACAAATCTGGGTGCTAGGCCCATAGGGAAAATTACAAAATATATTAATACAACACACAGAGAAAGTCCAGCACTCACTTGCAAGCTCTCAGCTAAGATTAAAAGCAAAACTGGAAGAGTTAGTTACCGCATCTGGCCAAATGGGACAAGCCCAGGTACAACGTCAAGGTCTCTCCCAAAACCTGGGTCCTTAATACAGCCATACAAATGCAAGCTCTCAATCAAACAAACTGGGAACAAGTCAAGGGCTCACAAGGGTTATTTTGTAATTTTCCCTATGGGCCTTGCACCCAGACTTGTCTGGGGTTAACTGCCTGTGACTCTGGGGACAGCACAGCTTCCTGTGAGTGCTATTGTGCAACCAGGGCTGAGCATGTTGCAGGGTCATAGGATGACCAAAAGACTTATTTAATTCATATGCCTAAATTAGTGCATCTCACACTTTAATGGGATGAGTTTATTAGCACACTAGACAAATGTACCATGCTATTACAAGTATGCTATTGATTTATTGCAATGCGCAATGATCAACATAAAGCAACTTTTCAAGCTCTGCTGTAAAAGTCCCCACCAGAGCTACAAGTCTCCCTTAAAGCACTAAACTCGTAAACTACCATAACCCCTACAAAAATTAAGCCTGTTAAAAAAAATAAAAATTATTTGCCTTCCAAAATCTTCAGTTGTCTATCCAAAAATGGGAATGAATAATAATCCTATTGATTAATTTTAAAACTGTGGGATTTTATGGTAGTGATCCATGAAGTGGGGAGTCCTAGCATCAGGGGGTCAATTGAAATGAAGGCTATATTGTTAGTGGGGGGTCTTAGTTTAGGGTGTATAACACTATAGTTGTTATTGCAGTTTGGGAGTTATTATGGTATTTCCAGTTAATGGGTTTATTGTTATGGGGTTTATGGTGGATAGGGAATAATAGTTGTGAGTGTTATGACAGTTTAGGGGTTAATAGTGTGACAAGGGGGTTATTATTACTTTTGTTCTTTGTGTCAGCACTAAACTACTTTGTGGTAGTGCCATGTATATCTCTACAGTAATTTTTGCAAGCCAAAAAAAAAAATTTTTATCAAATACTTACGCAGCACAAATTTCAAGCATTGTGGGCAACACTCTATCGATATTGGAGCTTCATAACATTTGCATTTTTGTGCTCCACTTTTAATCTGGCCTTAAATTTTAAATTATTTTGTTTTAAATAATTTATAATCATTGGTCATATTTTTAAAATACACTATTAAGCTTTCATCCTATTGGCTGATTTGAATTTGAAGATTCAAATCAACCAATAGGAATGCAAGGGTACCCCTACAGTTGTGCTCATAAGTTTATATACCCTGGCAGAATTTATGATATCTTGGCCATTTTTCAGAGAATATGAATGATAACACAAAAACTTTTCTTATTATCAATCAACTGTGTTTACTCTTTTTAAATCATAATGACAACAGAAACTACCCAAATGACCCTGATCAAAAGTTTACATACCTTGGTGATTTTGGCCTGATAACATGTACACAAGTTGACACAAAGGGGTTTGAATGGCTATTAAAGTTAACCATCCTCACCTGTGATCTGTTTTCTTGTAATTGGTGTGTGTGTATAAAAGGTCAATGAGTTTCTGGACTCCTGACAGACCCTTGCATCTTTCATCCAGTGCTGCACTGACGATTCTGGATTCTGATTCATGGGGAAAGCAAAAGAATTGTCAAAGGATCTGCGGGAAAAGGTAGTTGAACTGTATTAAACAGGAGAGGGATATAAAAAGATATCCAAGGAATTGAGAATGCAAATCAGCAGTGTTCAAACTCTAATAAAGAAGTGGAAAATAAGGGGTTCTGTTGAAACCAAACCACGTTCAGGTAGACCAACTAAAGTTTCAGCCGCAACTGCCAGGAAAATTGTTCGGGATGCAAAGACAAGCCCACAAATAACTTCAGGTGAAATACAGGACATGTGGTGTGGCTGTTTCAAGATGCACAATAAGGAGGCACTTGAAGAAAGATGGGCTGCATGGTCGAGTCGCCAGAAGAAAGCCATTACTATGCAAATGCCACACAGTATCCCGCTTACAATACGCCAAACAGCACAGAGACAAGCCTAAAACCTTCTGGCACAAAGTCATTTGGATTGATGAGACCAAAATTGAGCTTTTTGGCCACAACCATAAACACTACATTTGGAGAGGAGTCAACAAGGCCTATGATGAAAGGTACACCATTCCTACAGTGAAACATGGAGGTGTATCGCTGATGTTTTGGGGATGTGTGAGCTATAAAGACACAGGAAATTTGGTCAGAATTGATGGCAAGATAAATGCAGTATGTTATCAAACAGAACGCCTCATTTTCCACTTCGTGATTAGAGTTTGAACACTGCTGATTTGCATTCTCAATTCCTTGGATATCATTTTATATCCCTTTCCTGTTTTATACAGTTCAACTACCTTTTCCCACAGATCCTTTGACAATTCTTTTGCTTTCCCCATGACTCAGAATCCAGAATCGTCAGTGCAGCACTGGATGAAAGATGCAAGGGTCTGTCAGGAGTCCAGAAACTCATTGACCTTTTATACACACACACTAATTACAAGAAAACAGATCACAGCTGAGGATGGTTACCTTTAATAGACATTCAAACCCCTTTGTGTCAACTGGTGTGCATGTTATCAGGCCAAAATCACCAGGGTATGTAAACTTTTGATCAGGGTCATTTGGGTAGTTTCTGTTGTCATTATGATTTAAAAAGAGTAAACACAGTTAATTGATAATAAAATTGCTTAAGCCAAACACTAACCACGAGTGAAAGAAAAGTTTTTGTGCTATCATTCATATTCTCTGAAAAATAGCCAAGAAATAATAAATTCTGCCAGGGTATGTTAACTTATGAGCACAACTGTATATAAAAGGGGTACCTTACATTCACTCTTCAGTGTGCGGCTGGAGACCGCATGAAGAGGACCTCCGTGTTGAAGGTCTGAAGATGAGGACCGACGCCACCACCATCGCCGCTGAGCTTGCTGCCACCACCAAGATAAAGATTGAAGAGGGAAAGTCAACGCCGGGATGAAGATGGAAGAAGATGGATGAAGATGGAACGCCGCCAGGATGAAGATGGAGCGCCGCCCAGCATCATCGGCGAGTACCAACTTTGGGGTTAGACTTAGGGGTTTATTGTTTTGTTTTTTTTAGATTATGCAAAAGAGAAAGAACAGAGTGCATCCACGATTCACAGTACAGTTTATTGTAACACCACACACATCTGCAATAAAATGCACTTACAAGAAAGAAAAGTAAAAACAGCTTATCTGGTAAAACACCACTGTGGTAGACTCCAATGGGAACTAAGTATCCAAAACAGCTGCTGATTCTAAGCTGCCTGCAGCAAGAACGGTAGTCGATGGGAGCGGTTGTTCAATAGTAGCCCCTGGAAGTTCCGCCTAGACATGGGCTGGAAAATACACCAATTTTAATCTAGTGTACAGGATAGAAAACATTACTCAGCAGACCTTTTTTTTATTTTATTTGGGCTGCAAAAGAGCATTGCCCATCTAAATGCCCTTTTCAGGGCAATGGGTAGTTTAGGATTTTTTGGGGTGGTTGTAATGTTAGGGGGTTATTGTTTTTTTACATCATAAAGAGCTGTTCACATTAGGGCAATGCCCTACAAAAGAGCTATTATTTTTAGAATAGGATTTTTTTTTATTTTGGGGTGTTTTTTTTAAGGGGTATTAGAATAGGATTATGTTTTATTTTTGGTAATTTTCTGCTAGATTACGAGTTTTACGTTATGAGGGGTGCGGTACTAACTTGCACGTTATTGTTACCGCTAACTTACCTACAGCGCTGGTATTACAGGTTTTTCTAAACCCGGCGTTAAAAGACAAGAATTGAGCGTAGAGCAAAATTGTGCTCCATACTACACTCCAATACCAGCGCTGCTTAAGTCAGCGGTGAGCTGGTTATACGTGCTCGTGCACGATTTCCCCATGGACATCAATGGGGAGAAACGGCTGAAAAAAAGCCTAATACCTGCAAAAAAGCAGCGTAAACCTCCGTAATGCAGCCCCATTGATTCCTATGGAGAAATTACATTTGTGTTTACACCTAACACCCCAACATGAACCCTGAGTTTAAACACCCCTAATCTTACACTTATTAACCCCTAATCTGCCGCCCCTGACATCGCCGACACCTACATTATACTTATTAACCCCTAATCTGCCGCTCCAGACATCGCCGATACCTACATTATATTTATTAACCCCTAATCTCCCTCCCCCAATGTCGCCGCAACCTACCTACATTTATTAACCCCTAATCTGCCGCCCCCAACGTCGCCACCACTATATTATATTTATTAACCCCTAAACCAAAGTCTAACCCTAACCCTAATACCCCCTAACTTAAATATAATTAAAATAAATCTAATTAAAACCTACAATTAATAACTAAATAATTCCTATTTAAAACTAAATACTTACCTGTAAAATAAACCCTAAGCTAGCTACAATATAACTAATAGTTACATTGTAGCTAGCTTAGGGTTTATTTTTATTTTACAGACAAGTTTGTATTTATTTTAACTAGGTAGAATAGTTACTAAATAGTTATTAACTATCTACTAACTACCTAGCTAAAATAAATACAAATTTACCTGTAAAATAAAACCTAACCTAAGTTACACTAACACCTAACACTACACCACAATTAAATAAATTACCTAAATTAAATACAATTCAATAAATTAAATACAATTACCTAAATTACAAAAAAAACCCACTAAATTACACAAAATAAAAAAACAAATTACAAGATATTTAAACTAATTACACCTAATCTAATAGCCCTATCAAATTAAAAAAGCCCCCCCAAAATAAAAAAAACCCTAGCCTAAACTAAACTAACAATAGCCCTTAAAAGGGCCTTTTGTGGGGCATTGCCCCAAAGAAATCAGCTCTTTTACCTGAAAAAAATACAAACAACCCCCAACAGTAAAACCCACCACCCACACAACCAACCCCCCAAATAAAACACTAACTAAAAAAACCTAAGCTCCCCATTGCCCTGAAAAGGGCATTTAGATGGCCATTGCCCTTAAAAGGGCATTTAGCCCTAATCTAAAAATAAAACCCACCAAATGAACCCTTAAAAAAACCTAACACTAACCCCCTGAAGATCCACTTACAGTTTTGAAGATCCGACATCTATCCTTAACGAAGCAGGGAGAAGTCCTCATCGAAGCGGCGCGGAGCGGGTCTATCTTCAAGACATCCGGCGCGAAGCATCCTCTTCGAACGAAGTCTTCTTCCCAAAAGAAGGTTCCTTTAAATGACATCATCCAAGATGGCGTCCCTTAGATTCCGATTGGCTGATAGAATTCTATCAGCCAATCAGAATTAAGGCTGAAAAAATCCTATTGGCTGATCCAATCAGCCAATACGATTGAGCTCGCATTTTATTGGCTGTTCTAATCAGCCAATAGAATGCAAGCTCAATCCTATTGGCTGATTGCATCAGCCAATAGGATTTTTTCAACCTTAATTCCGATTGGCTGATAGAATTCTATCAGCCAATCGGAATCTAAGGGACGCCATCTTGGATGACGTCATTTAAAGGAACCTTCATTCGGGAAGAAGACTTTGTTTCAAAGAGGATGCTCCACGCCAGATGTTTTGAAGATGGACCCGCTCTGCGCCGGATGGATGAAGATAGAAGATGCCGTCTGGATGAAGACTTCTGCCTGTCTGGAGGACCACTTCTCCCGGCTTGAATGAAGACTTCTCCCGGCTTCGTTGAGGACTTCTTGCCGCTTCGATGAGGACTTTTCCGGGCTTCGTTGAGGATGGATGTTGGATCTTCAAAACTGTAAGTGGATCTTCAGGGGTTAGTGTTAGGTTTTTTTAAGTTTTTTTTAGGTTAGGGCTTTGGGCTGAAATAGAGCTAAATGCCCTTTTAAGGGCAATGGGGAGCTTAGTTTTTTTTTAGTTAGGGTTTTATTTGGGGGGTTAGTTGTGTGGGTGGTGGGTTTTACTGTTGGGGGGTTGTTTGTATTTTTTTTCAGGTAAAAGAGCTGTAAAATAAAAATAAACCCTAAGCTAGATACAATGTAACTATTAGTTATATTGTAGCTAGCTTAGGGTTTATGTTACAGGTAAGTATTTAGTTTTAAATAGGAATTATTTAGTTATTAATTGTAGGTTTTAATTAGATTTATTTTAATTATATTTAAGTAAGGGGGTGTTAGGGTTAGGGTTAGACTTAGGTTTAGGGGTTAATAAATATAATATAGTGGCGACGACGTTGGGGGCGGCAGATTCGGGGTTAATAAATGTAAGTAGGTGGCGGCGATGTTTGGGACAGCAGATTAGGGGTTAATAATATTTAAATAGTGTTTGCGAGGTGGGAGTTCGGTGGTTTAGGGGTTAATATGTTTATTCTAGTGGCGGCGATGTCTGGAGCGGCAGATTAAGGTTTAATCATTTAATTTTAGTGTTTGCAATGTGGGAGGGCCTAGGTTTAGGAGGTAATAGGTAGTTTATGGGTGTTAGTGTACTTTTTAGCACTTTAGTTATGAGTTTTATGCTACGGCTTTGTAGTGTAAAACTCATAACTACTGACTTTAGAATGCGTTACGAATCTTGCGGGATAGGCTGTACCGCTCACTTTTTGGCCTAAAAAAAAAGCTTGTAATACCGGCGCAATAAAGGCCCATTGAAAAAAGACTATAAGCAAATTGCGTAAGTTGATTTGCGGTAAGGCAAAAAAAAGTGTGCGGGACAGCTGTACCTACAAGTAATAGCAGCGGTAGTAAAAAAGTAGCGTTATGAGCCTTAACGCTGCTTTTTTACTCATAACGCAAGACTCGTAATCTAGCCGTTTGTTATTTTTTGTAAGGGTAGATTTTGATTTTTTGTAATGGTAGAGTTTTTTATTTTTTGTAAATTGTAGGTTGTTTTTTGTAATGGTAATTTTTATTTTTTTACAGTAATGGTAGTTTTTTTGTAAGCTTAGTCTTAATTTAATTTTACAGGTAAGTTTTTTTTATGTATGTTTTTTATAGTAGTAAGAATTTTTTCAGTTAATTTATGGGTATTTTATTTTGGGTTAAGTTAGGGGGTGTTAGATTAGGGGGTTTAGATGTTAGTTTATTACTTTGCGTTGTGAGGGAATGGCGGTTTAGTGGTTAATAGTTTAGTTAGTTTGCGATGTGGGGGATAGCGGTTTAGGGGTTAACAGTTTTATTTAGTGCTTGTGATGTGGGTATGGCAGTTTAGTGGTGATTAGGCTAGGTGCTTATGGTAGGGTGTGAAAAAAATAACTTTTTTTTAGTTTTCGCAAGTAGGGTGTTAGCTTTTTTTAAAACTTTTTTTTCTATATTAATTTCTATGGGGAATACATGCACGCGAAAACTCCGCTATAAATTTCTTCTGTTATGTGTGATCAGTCCACGGGTCATCATTACTTCTGGGATATTATCTGCTCCCCTACAGGAAGTGCAAGAGGATTCACCCAGCAGAGTTGCTATATAGCTCCTCCCCTCTACGTCACCCCCAGTCATTCTCTTGCACCCAAAGACTAGATAGGAGGTGTGAGAGGACTATGGTGATTATACTTAGTTTTTATAACTTCAATCAAAAGTTTGTTATTTTACAATAGCACCGGAGCGTGTTATTACTTCTCTGGCAGAGTTTGAAGAAGAATCTACCAGAGTTTTTCTTATGATTTTAACCGGAGTAGTTAAGATCATATTGCTGTTTCTCGGCCATCTGAGGGAGGTAAAAGCTTCAGATCAGGGGACAGCGGGCAGTTGAATCTGCATTGAGGTATGTAGCAGTTTTTATTTTCTGAATGGAATTGATGAGAAAATCCTGCCATACCGTTATAATGACATGTATGTATACTCTACACTTCAGTATTCTGGGGATGGTATTTCACCGGAATTACTCTGTAAAAGTACATTAAACCTTTTAATAGGTATTTAATTCATATTAAACGTTTTTGCTGGAATGTAGAATCGTTTGCATTTCTGAGGTACTGAGTGAATAAATATTTGGGCATTATTTTTCCACTTGGCAGTTTGCTTGTTTTGATTATGACAGTTTCGTTTCTCTCTCACTGCTGTGTGTGAGGGGGAGGGGCCGTTTTTGGCGCTCTTTGCTACGCATCAAAAATTTCCAGTCAGTTACTCTTGTATTTTCTGCATGATCCGGTTCATCTCTAACAGAACTCAGGGGTCTTCAAACTTCTTTGAAGGGAGGTAGATTCTCTCAGCAGAGCTGTGAGACTTATGTAGTGACTGTGTTTTAAAACGTTGCTCTGTGATTTTTATGTTTAAAATTTAATTAGTGTTACTTTACTAATGGGAACAAACCTTTGCTAACAATTTGTGTTGTTTTTAAAGAGTGATGCTATAACTGTTTTTCAGTTCATTATTTCAACTGTCATTTAATCGTTTAGTGCTTCTTTGAGGCACAGTACGTTTTTGTTAAATAAGATTGTAACCAAGTTGCATGTTTATTGCTAGTGTGTTAAACATGTCTGATTCAGAGGAAGATACCTGTGTCATTTGTTCCAATGCCAAGGTGGAGCCCAATAGAAATTTATGTACTAACTGTATTGATGCTACTTTAAATAAAAGCCAATCTGTACAAATTGAACAAATTTCACCAAACAGCGAGGGGAGAGTTATGCCGTCTAACTCGCCTCACGTGTCAGTACCTGCGTCTCCCGCCCGGGAGGTGCGTGATATTATGGCGCCTAGTACATCTGGGCAGCCATTACAGATAACATTACAAGATATGGCTACTGTTATGACTGAAGTTTTGGCTAAGTTACCAGAACTAAGAGGCAAGCGTGATCACTCTGGGGTGAGAACAGAGTGCGCTGATAATTCTAGGGCCATGTCTGATACTGCGTCACAGCTTGCAGAGCATGAGGACGGAGAGCTTCATTCTGTAGGTGACGGTTCTGATCCAAGCAGATTGGATTCAGATATTTCAAATTTTAAATTTAAATTGGAAAACCTCCGTGTATTACTAGGGGAGGTCTTAGCGGCTCTTAACGATTGTAACACTGTTGCAATACCAGAGAAAATGTGTAGGTTGGATAAATACTTTGCGGTACCGGCGAGTACTGACGTTTTTCCTATACCTAAGAGATTAACTGAAATTGTTACTAAGGAGTGGGATAGACCCGGTGTGCCGTTCTCACCCCCTCCAATATTTAGAAAGATGTTTCCAATAGACGCCACCACACGGGACTTATGGCAAACGGTCCCTAAGGTGGAGGGAGCAGTCTCTACTTTAGCTAAGCGCACCACTATCCCGGTGGAGGATAGCTGTGCTTTTTCAGATCCTATGGATAAAAAATTAGAGGGTTACCTTAAGAAAATGTTTGTTCAACAAGGTTTTATATTGCAACCCCTTGCATGCATCGCGCCGATTACGGCTGCGGCAGCATTTTGGATTGAGTCTCTGGAAGAGAACCTTAGTTCCGCTATGCTGGACGACATTACGGACAGGCTTAGAGTCCTTAAACTAGCTAATTCATTCATTTCGGAGGCCGTAGTACATTTAACCAAACTTACGGCTAAGAATTCAGGATTCGCCATTCAGGCACGTAGGGCGCTGTGGCTAAAATCCTGGTCGGCTGATGTAACTTCTAAGTCCAAATTACTTAATATACCTTTCAAGGGGCAAACTTTATTTGGGCCCGGTTTGAAAGAAATTATCGCTGACATTACAGGAGGTAAGGGCCACGCTCTACCTCAAGACAAAGCCAAAGCTAAGGCTAGACAGTCTAATTTTCGTCCCTTTCGGAATTTCAAAGCAGGTGCAGCATCAACTTCCACTGCACTAAAACAGGAAGGAGCTGTTGCTCGTTACAGACAAGGCTGGAAACCTAACCAATCCTGGAATAAGGGCAAGCAGGCCAGAAAACCTGCTGCTGCCCCTAAGACAGCATGAACCGAGGGCCCCCGATCCGGGACCGGATCTAGTGGGGGGCAGACTCTCTCTCTTCGCCCAGGCTTGGGCAAGAGATGTCCAGGATCCCTGGGCGCTAGAGATCATATCTCAGGGATACCTTCTAGACTTCAAATTATCTCCCCCAAGAGGGAGATTTCATCTGTCAAGGTTGTCAACAAACCAAATAAAGAAAGACGCGTTTCTACGCTGTGTACAAGATCTATTATTAATGGGAGTGATCCATCCGGTTCCGCGGTCGGAACAAGGACAAGGGTTTTACTCAAACCTGTTTGTGGTCCCCAAAAAAGAGGGAACTTTCAGGCCAATCTTGGATTTAAAGATCCTAAACAAATTCCTAAGAGTTCCATCGTTCAAAATGGAAACTATTCGGACAATCTTACCCATGATCCAAAAGGGTCAGTACATGACCACAGTGGATTTAAAGGATGCTTACCTTCACATACCGATTCACAAAGATCATTACCGGTATCTAAGGTTTGCCTTCTTAGACAGGCATTACCAGTTTGTAGCCCTTCCATTCGGATTGGCTACGGCTCCAAGAATCTTCACAAAGGTTCTGGGTGCCCTTCTAGCGGTTCTGAGACCGCGAGGAATTTCGGTAGCTCCGTACCTAGACGACATTCTGATACAAGCTTCAAGCTTTCAAACTGCCAAGTCTCATACAGAGTTAGTTCTGGCATTTCTAAGGTCGCATGGATGGAAAGTGAACGAAAAGAAGAGTTCTCTCTTGCCTCTCACAAGAGTTCCATTCTTGGGGACTCTTATAGATTCTGTAGAAATGAAGATTTATCTGACAGAAGACAGATTAACAAAGCTTCTAAATACATGCCGTGTCCTTCATTCCATTCAACTCCCGTCAGTAGCTCAATGCATGGAGGTGATCGGCTTAATGGTAGCAGCAATGGACATAGTACCCTTTGCACGCCTACATCTCAGACCGCTGCAATTGTGCATGCTGAGTCAGTGGAATGGGGATTACTCAGATTTGTCTCCCACTCTGAATCTGGATCAAGAGACCAGAAACTCTCTTCTATGGTGGCTTTCTCGGCCACATCTGTCCAGGGGGATGCCGTTCAGCAGGCCGGACTGGACAATTGTAACAACAGACGCCAGCCTTCTAGGTTGGGGCGCTGTCTGGAATTCTCTGAAGGCTCAGGGACAATGGAATCAGGAGGAAAGTCTCCTGCCAATAAACATTCTGGAATTGAGAGCAGTTCTCAATGCCCTTCTAGCTTGGCCCCAGTTAAAGACTCGGGGGTTCATCAGGTTTCAGTCGGACAACATCACGACTGTAGCTTACATCAACCATCAGGGAGGGACAAGAAGCTCCCTAGCAATGATAGAAGTATCAAAGATAATTCGCTGGGCAGAGTCTCACTCTTGCCACCTATCAGCAATCCACATCCCGGGAGTGGAGAACTGGGAGGCGGATTTCTTGAGTCGCCAGACTCTTCATCCGGGGGAGTGGGAACTTCATCCGGAGGTCTTTGCCCAAATACTTCGACGTTGGGGCAAACCAGAGATAGATCTCATGGCGTCTCGCCAGAACGCCAAACTTCCTCGCTACGGATCCAGATCCAGGGATCCGGGAGCGGTTCTGATAGATGCTTTGACAGCACCTTGGAACTTCAGGATGGCTTATGTGTTTCCACCCTTCCCGCTGCTTCCTCGATTGATTGCCAAAATCAAACAGGAGAGAGCATCAGTGATTCTAATAGCGCCTGCATGGCCGCGCAGGACTTGGTATGCAGATCTAGTGGACATGTCATCCTGTCCGCCTTGGTCTCTACCTCTAAGACAGGACCTTCTGATTCAGGGTCCATTCAAACATCAAAGTCTAACTTCTCTGAAGCTGACTGCTTGGAAATTGAACGCTTGATTTTATCAAAACGTGGTTTTTCTGAGTCGGTTATTGATACCCTGATACAGGCTAGGAAGCCTGTTACCAGAAAGATTTACCATAAAATATGGCGTAAATACCTATACTGGTGTGAATCCAAAGATTACTCCTGGAGTAAGGCTAGGATTCCTAGGATATTGTCTTTTCTACAAGAAGGTTTAGAAAAGGGTTTATCGACTAGCTCATTAAGGGGACAGATCTCAGCTCTGTCCATCTTGTTGCACAGGCGTCTGTCAGAAAATTCAGACATCCAGGCCTTTTGTCAGGCTTTAGCTAGGATCAAGCCTGTGTTTAAAACTGTTGCTCCGCCATGGAGTTTAAACTTAGTTCTTAACGTTTTACAGGGTGTTCCGTTTGAACCCCTTCATTCCATTGATATAAAATTGTTATCTTGGAAAGTTCTATTTTTAATGGCTATTTCCTCGGCTCGAAGAGTCTCTGAGTTATCAGCCCTACATTGTGATTCTCCTTATCTGATCTTTCACTCAGACAAGGTAGTTCTGCGTACTAAACCTGGGTTCTTACCTAAGGTTGTCTCTAACAGGAATATCAATCAAGAGATTGTTGTTCCATCCTTGTGTCCAAATCCTTCTTCAAAGAAGGAACGTCTTCTACACAATCTGGATGTAGTTCGTGCCCTCAAGTTCTACTTGCAGGCAACTAAAGATTTTCGCCAAACTTCTTCCCTGTTTGTCGTTTATTCTGGACAGAGGAGAGGTCAAAAAGCTTCTGCTACCTCTCTCTCTTTTTGGCTTCGTAGCATAATACGTTTAGCCTATGAGACTGCTGGACAGCAGCCTCCTGAAAGAATTACAGCTCATTCCACTAGAGCTGTGGCTTCCACTTGGGCCTTTAAGAATGAGGCCTCTGTTGAACAGATTTGCAAGGCTGCAACTTGGTCTTCGCTTCATACTTTTTCCAAATTTTACAAATTTGACACTTTTGCTTCTTCGGAGGCTATTTTTGGGAGAAAGGTTCTTCAGGCAGTGGTTCCTTCTGTATAATGAGCCTGCCTATCCCTCCCGTCATCCGTGTACTTTTGCTTTGGTATTGGTATCCCAGAAGTAATGATGACCCGTGGACTGATCACACATAACAGAAGAAAACATAATTTATGCTTACCTGATAAATTCCTTTCTTCTGTTGTGTGATCAGTCCACGGCCCGCCCTGTTTTTTACGGCAGGTACATATTTTTTAAATTATAATTCAGTCACCACTACACCCTTGGCTTCTCCTTTCTCGTTGGTCTTTGGTCGAATGACTGGAGGTGACGTAGAGGGGAGGAGCTATATAGCAACTCTGCTGGGTGAATCCTCTTGCACTTCCTGTAGGGGAGCAGATAATATCCCAGAAGTAATGATGACCCGTGGACTGATCACACAACAGAAGAAAGGAATTTATCAGGTAAGCATAAATTATGTTTTTTTCACTTCTCAGGCTAACGCTAGCGAAAGATCAAGATTTTTTTCAACTTGTAATACGAGCGGAACCCGAGAAGCGCAAAAAGCCTAACACTATCGTGTTTTCGTTAGCGTAATGTTTTGTATGCAGGGTTTTTGCAGTGCAGTGGTTAATTTCTAATTCATATGTAAAAATTACTTTAATGTAAGATTACATCATACTAACTGAGTACAGTATTTTATCACATACTGTAGAGTTTAGATTTAAAATGAATAGGGTAATACATATATATTAATAGATTTTGAATGCTCCTGAAAACTATGCTTGGTTGTAAATTATTTTCTAGTTAATAATGAGATAGGCATTGTACATTTGTGAAATGCAAAGCTAAAATGATGAGAAATAGCTGTCATTGTATTATACTGTATAACGTACCTATTTCTCAATGTAATGAATGTCAGACCTGTAACTACTGATGTAAAAATATTTCACTATCATAAGATATAATTCCCTAAAGAAAACAATATCTAGTAAATAAACCATATGACAATTATACTACATAACAAATACAGTATTGTTTTAAAAATTAAAGTTTATTTTAGCCTAGTTAAAAATAGTAAATCATTAATTTGTGAGACACTGCATAGGATTAATAGGAACTGATGTGTGAATATCTTTCTATTAATTAATGGCTACAAAATCTACAATGCTTTAATAGGCAGCCACTGTCACTTAAAGTGTACATTTGTGGCTTCCAAGTCATCACAAGGATAGCAATTAACATATTAACTATTGTACTATATGCCCAGCATATATAAATGTTAAAACAACATTTGTAGAATAAATCAGCTATAAACCACTATATTGAACAATAATTGTTGTTTCTATGATTCTATGACCCTAATTTACAAGGTTTTGCAAATCAAAAGCAATTCATGTACTGTACACTCCTGTTAAGAGGCCTGCTGGAATCCAAGCTTCTGTTCTAATTGGCTGTGTAAGGAAGAGGCAAATGAGCTTGTAATCTGAACTAACCACTCACTATGAAGAAAACTACAGGTTCAAGTAAATTTTACAATACCTAACACCTAGATTACGAGTTTTGCGTTAGAGGCTATGCGGTGCTAACGAGCAGTTTATGCTCACCGCTCACTTACAGACAGCGTTGGTATTAGGGGTTTTTACAACCCAGACCAGAAGTAAGCGTTGAGCAAAATTTTGCTCCTTACCGCACTCCAATACCAGCGCTGCTTACGTTAATGGTGAGCTGGTGTAATGTGCTTGTGCACGATTTCCCCATAGGAATCAACGGGGAGAGCCGGCTGAAAAAAAGTCTAACACCGGCAAAAAAGCAGCGTAAAACTCCCTAACGCAGCCCCAATGATTCCTATGGGGAAATAAAATTTATGTCTACACCTTACACCCTAACATGAACCCTGAGTCTAAACACCCCTAATCTTACACTTATTAACCCCTAATCTGCCGCCCCCGACATCGCCACAACCTACATTATATTATTAACCCCTAATCTGCCGCTCCGGACACCGCCGCCACCTACATTATACTTATGAACCCCTAATCTGCATCCCCCAACATCGCCGACACCTACATTATATTTATTAACCCCTAATCTGCCTTCCCCAATGTCGCCACAACCTACCTACACTTCTTAACCTCTAATCTGCCGCACCCAACGTCGCCACCACTATAATAAACATATTAACCCCAAAAACCGCCGCCCTCCCACCTCGCAAACATTAGTTAAATATTATTAACCCCTAATCTGCTGCCCCAACATCACCGCAACTATAACAAAAATATTAAACCCTAAACCTAAGTCTAACCCTAACCTTAACCCCCCTAACTTAAATAAAATTTAAATCAATCTAAATAAAATTACTATAATCAACTAAATTATTCCTATTTAAAACTAAATACTTACCTGTAAAATAAACCCTAAACTAGCTACAATATAACTAATAGTTACATTGTATCTAGCTTAGGGTTTATTTTTATTTTACAGGCAAGTTTGTATTTATTTTAACTAGGTAGAATAGTTATTAAATATTTATTATCTATTTAATAAACTACCTAGCTAAAATAAATACAAAAGTACCTGTAAAATAAAACCTAACCTAAGTTACACTAACACCTAACACTACACTATAATTAAATTAATTCCCTAAATTAAATACAATTAAATACAATTAGCTAAAGTACAAAAAAACCCCCACTAAATTACAGAAAATAATAAACAAATTACAAGATTTTTAAACTAATTACACCTAATCTAATCCCCCTAACAAAATAACCCCCCCCCCCCCAAATAAAAAAAGCCCTACCCTACACTAAATTATAAATAGCCCTTAAAAGTGCCTTTTGCGTCGCCTTGCCCCAAAGTAATCAGCTCTTTTACCTGTAAAAAAAATTACAAATCCCCCCAACATTAAAAACCCCCACCCACACAACCAACCCTACTCTAAAACCCACCCATTACCCCTTTAAAGAAACCTAACACTAACCCCTTGAAGATCACCTTATTGGGAGAAGTCCAATCAGCCAATAGGATTGAGCTGGCATTCTATTGGCTGTTCCAATCATCCAATAGAATGCCAGCTCAATCCTATTGGCCGATTGCATCAGCCAATAGGATTTTTTCTACCTTAATTCCGATTGGCTGATAGAATTCTATCAGCCAATCGGAATTGAAGGTACGCCATCTTGAATGACGTCACTTAAAGGTACCGTCATTCTTCAGTCGCCGTGGAAAGAAGAGAATGCTCCACGTCGGATGTCTTGAAGATGGACCCGCTCCGCGCCGGATGGATGAAGATAGAAGATGCCATCTGGATGAAAACTTCTGCCCGTCTGGAGGACCACTTCTGCCCGTCTGGAGGACCACTTCTGCCGGATTCGTTGAGGACTTAAGCCCGGTTGGATGAAGACTTCTCCCGGTAAGGTGATCTTCAAGGGTGTTAGGTTTTTTTAAGGGGGTATTGGGTGGTTTTTAGAGTAGGGCTGGTTGTGTGGGTGGTGGGTTTTAATGTTGGGGGGGATTTGTAATTTTTTTTACAGGTAAAAGAGTTGACTACTTTGGGGCAATGCCCCGCAAAAGCCCCTTTTCGGGGCTATTTGTAATTTAGTTTAGGGTAGGGCTTTTTTATTTTGGGGGGCTTTTTTATTTTGTTAGGGGGATTAGATTAGGTGTAATTAGTTTAAAAATCTTGTAATTTGTTTATTATTTTCTGAAATTTAGTGTTTGTTTGTTTTTGTACTTTAGATAATTTTATTTAATTGTATTTAATTTAGGGAATTAATTTAATTATAGTGTAGTGTTAGGTGTTAGTGTAACTTAGGTTAGGTTTTATTTTACAGGTACTTTTGTATTTATTTTAGCTAGGTAGTTTATTAAATAGTTAATAACTATTTAATAACTATTGTACCTAGTTAAAATAAATACAAACTTGCCTGTAAAATAAAAATAAACCCTAAGCTAGATACAAGGGTGTTAGGTTTTTTTAAGGGGGTATTGGGTGGTTTTTAGAGTAGGGCTGGTTGTGTGGGTGGTGGGTTTTAATGTTGGGGGGGATTTGTAATTTTTTTTACAGGTAAAAGAGTTGACTACTTTGGGGCAATGCCCCGCAAAAGCCCCTTTTCGGGGCTATTTGTAATTTAGTTTAGGGTAGGGCTTTTTTATTTTGGGGGGCTTTTTTATTTTGTTAGGGGGATTAGATTAGGTGTAATTAGTTTAAAAATCTTGTAATTTGTTTATTATTTTCTGAAATTTAGTGTTTGTTTGTTTTTGTACTTTAGATAATTTTATTTAATTGTATTTAATTTAGGGAATTAATTTAATTATAGTGTAGTGTTAGGTGTTAGTGTAACTTAGGTTAGGTTTTATTTTACAGGTACTTTTGTATTTATTTTAGCTAGGTAGTTTATTAAATAGTTAATAACTATTTAATAACTATTGTACCTAGTTAAAATAAATACAAACTTGCCTGTAAAATAAAAATAAACCCTAAGCTAGATACAATGTAACTATTAGTTATATTGTAGCTATCTTAGGGTTTATTTTACAGGTAAGTATTTAGTTTTAAATAGGAATAATTTAGTTAATTATAGTAATTTTATTTAGATTTATTTAAATTATATTTAAGTTAGGGGGTTAGGGTTAGATTTAGGGGTTAATAACTTTAGTATAGTGGCGGCGACGTTGGGGGCGGCATATTAGGGGTTAATAAATGTAGGTAGGTGTCAGGGATGTTCGGGATGGCAGATTAGGGGTTAATAATATTTAACTAATGTTTGTGAGGCGGGAGTGCGGCGTTTTAGGGGTTAATATATTTATTATTGTGGCGGCGATGTCTGGTTCGGCAGATTAGGGGTTAAAAATTTTCTTTTAGTGTTTGCGATGTGGGAGGGCCTCGGTTTAGGGGTTAATATGTAGTTTATGGGTGTTAGTGTACTTTTTAGCACTTTAGTTAAGAGTTTTATGCTACGGCATTGTAGTGTAAAACTCTTAACTACTGACTTTAAAATGCAGTACCAGTGTTGACAGGAGAGGGTCTATCGCTCACTTTTTGTCAGACTCGTAATACCGGCGCTATGCAAGTCCCATTGAAAAAAGAGGATACGCAATTTACGTAAGTGGATGTGTAGTATTACCAAGTCTGGCCAAAAAAGTGAGCGGTACACCTGTACCTGCAAGACTCGTAATACCAGCGGGCGTTAAAAAGCAGCGTTAGGACCGGCCAACGCTGCTTTTTAAGCCTAACGCACAACTCGTAATCTAGCCGTAAGTGTGGTAGTGTCACTCCAGGTTTTCAAGGACACAGTAGAACAAGTATATTTTTAACATGTATTTTACAGTAAAAATATGCAAAACAAATACTAAAAGCATATAGCATATAGAGCTTCACGAGGAGAGAGACAGCATGGATATTGTACTACAGTAACTTGACATTGTCACAATGAGGATCAGATAATTCCTTGCTGGCAAAGTATTTTCAGTGATCATTTGTTCTATTTTTGAGACACATTGGTTTCTTTATATTCTATAAATTGCAATACACTCTATAAAATCTTAAATCTGGTGCCCAGAAATTTCCGCTTGTAACTTGAAGTAAGATTATTTTTTTCCAGATTCATAAAAATAAACTAAGGCCTTAAAAAGTCTATCATCTTGACGTATTTGCTGTGGTAAGTGAGCAATAATGAATCAACCAGACAATTAATATTGTATCCCCATGAGCTGACCAAGTGAAATACATTTTACCTTGTATTATTTTAAATTCCAGTAACTACCTATTTTATTTTGGCAGCTCATGTGGACCAATGTTTAGTTAAATGCCATGGGAGCCATACATGATACCCAAGGAATGAGTAATAAAATGATATACATTTTTGAGCATTTTAAAAGCATGAGTTGTTTAATTGTTATGAAACCAGGAATTATACAATTTTTCTATGACTCTTTCTGAACTACTTTCTGATTCAATACATCAGCTGTTTATCGCCCCAGAAATATATTACCACATTATTAACAAAGATTAAAACTTGGTTCATTACAAATTTATGTGGCAATATTTGTGAGCCTTAACCAGGGCCGGCCCTAGCCATTGCGGGGCCCAAGGCAGGATGACAAAATGTGGCCCCCTTTCTCCCCGCCTCCAACCCGCCCAATCTCCGCCTCCAACCCGCACAATTTCGACCTCCAACTCTGCCCCCACAGCTTTTAAAATTAAAAGCTCAAGCTGAGAGAAAGAGAGAAAAATTAACAGCTATACATTTTTTTATAATTTATTACGTTTTTATTGAGTTTTCTAAACAAAAAAATAAAAAGAAACAAATGCAATCCAAGGTATTCCTAGTGTGCATGTATATCAGTAAGAGATATACACAGGCATTAGATGACAAGTTGTTTTGAGGACCAGGCAATACGTAACATGCCTACTGAAGAAGATGTCCCTTCTTACTTTTCTTTATTTTCCATTAGCATAGTTAGAAGAGCAGGGAAGATAGTATAAAATAGTTAGACAAAAAAGGGGCGTATAACTTGCGCAAATAACAGATAGGGGAAGGGGGATGGGGGAAACCTCTAGCTCTCCTTAATGGGTACCCTAGCGTACCCAATATGTAAACGAAATCAATTCGAAGTGGAGGTGAGCACCAAATAGGCTGAGGATAGGGAAGGGAACGCCAATATGTATATAGATACTGTATAGGTAAATATGTGGCTGAAAATGGTGAATGAGAGTGGTATACTTATGTGTTAAAATATGAAATTTATTCTACACATTAATAAATTAAAACAATAATGGTTTGCTCATGGATCCATGTTACAATGACAATAAAATACAATACATAAATATTAAAAACAATAAATATTGGTAAAGGGATGGCCTAAATGGGCAGATTCTCAGTTGTATAATTGGCACCTAGGTGGAGTCCAGTCTGTGTTAAATCCTCCTGGTAAGTGGTTGGTCGTATTCCAAATAATGAAAAAAGTGACTGAGATATACAAAAGTGGTCAGTGTCCAATACAGAATTTAATCAAAAAGTTGAAAAGATAAAAAGGTGAAAAAATGAAAAAATGCAAAAAATTGAAAAAATAGTGAAAAAATGTGTTCACTCAATGTGATATAGTGATGATAAGAAATGAAATTCCTCCAAAATGTGCGTAACAATGAAAATAGTGTCAGATGTAAATCCAAAGTGATGTAAGTGAATTCAGTGCAAGTAGATCAGTGGTTCAATGTTGATGCGATGTTTGACAATAAGATTATACTAAAAAGCCTGAAAGAAAGAAACAAACAATACTATAATATATGCTATCTGTTCAATAGATATTTCAGTATTATGCTTACTCAGTTCTGGCGCCAAAAACTGGTTGGTCACGCCCCTTCCTGTTTGGTAGCATTGTGGGTATGGGCAAAAAGTTTGATTTCACTTATGTTGTTAGAGTCGTTATTAGTGACTTTTGGTGTGTTCTTAGAGATATGTCTAAATGTGATTTTTCTTTTCCTATATATAAACTTGATTCGCATGTTTCATAAGATACATATTTAGACTTTATGCCTAGAATTCCGGTTTCGCTAGTGAATCTTGCACTTGCTTCCGGTTTAGTTACTTTATACCTAAACTTCCGGTTTCGCTAGTGAATCTTGCACTTGCTTCCGGTTTTGATACCATATGTAACGTTAGCTCCCGGTTTCTGCTTATATTTTGGATAATGGTATTGGTCCCTCTCCGTTAGTTATATAAAATGCCAATATGCTTAATTTGTTTTGTTGCCACTGATGTTAGCAGTCTTTTATCGGCTGCTTTTGATTTCTATTCTTTCTCTCTAATTCCTGTATCGTGCGTATGTTGCTTGTATTTACCATTTATCACTTCCGGTTACCAGTTCCGGTTCCGGTATTTCGTGTTTATATTACTGCTAAGTGGGGAAGTCCTCTAATAGTTGATATCCCGATACAATATATGGATGATAGTCTAGACTGCTTATAGATCGTATTATCCTTGTACTATTGAGTGACTATACATTGGGGTAGTATCTAAATGGTGTATATAGGAATGGGCAATAAATATAGTTGGGATCGGATATTCAGTCCTGCTAAGTGATATGTCTAATGGTGATCAACATATTGTTTGTCAGTTCTCCGCTTTAGAAATGAATCTTAAAGGGGTATTCGGAGGATAATGCTAAACAAGTTACATAAATCAAACTTAATAGTGAAAATTAATTAACGGATAACAATATACAGATACAATAAAAAATCCATAAAAACTTCATAAAAAAACTTCATATAAAAATACTATATAAAATACTTTGTCATTAAAATGGGAATATACAATGGTATACAGTATGGTCCATTATACAAATACGGTATAAACTGAACTCCAATATAAAGTGTGTGAATGAGATGCAAAGCTTTTAAGATCAGTTGATATGCACTAAATAATTAAAAGAAAAACGTATGTAGTGCGGCTGTACTGGATATTAAGACCATGACAGAAAAGACTTAAAAGCTGGATTGAACCTTGAGATGAGGGTAGGACCTAAGGAAGAGTAGATATAATTTGCGGGCCTCCTAAATATATAAAACATAAGTGCATGCAGATAACTGCCGTAATAGATTAGTATGGTTGAATCAGATCCGATATCTGAGTGGATAAAATTATGGTAAATATAAAGATATAAAATATGAGAAATAAATAATAAAACCAGATAATAAAACCAGACAGGACAATGTAATACTTATAACTTTGGTGGCTTCTCGCCAACATGTGTGGACTCTTGTTGTAGAGTTATATGGTCCTGACTCGAAACCTCTGTGTGTTGTATGCGAGATACTATGGTGGATCTAAAACTTCTGACTAAAATTTCTGGCTAAAATGAGGGAGGGTATAGGTAGTCTCTTTGTGGCGGATAGTTACTTGTAGTCCTCTGTTTATCAATACCTGAATTTATTTTGTGAAATTAAACGGATGGGATAGATCCTCTTTATTGTTTAGGCCCTTAGGATAAAGACAATTCAGGGAAAATATCCATTTGGACTCTTGTAGGAGTAGTTTGTGTTCGTGGTTTCCTCCTCTACAATTTTTTCTCACTATCTCTATCCCACAAAATCTCATTTCCCTAATATTTCCTCCATGTTTTGTGGTGAAATGTTTATATAGGGCTGTGTCTATCCTTTTTTTCTCTATACATAGTATGTGCTCCCTCATTCTGTCTTTCAATTGTCTAGAAGTTTGTCCTACGTATTGGAATTTACATGGACATTCAATGAGGTATATAACATTATGATCGCCACATCTTATCAGACTGTTGATCATAAATTTTTCATTAGTGTGCGCAGATGAGATTGAGGTTGTTTTCCAGCCATTTTTACACGCCTTGCAATTCGGGCATGGGAAAAAAACTCTTATCTTTTTATTGCATTGGTCTACCACTGCGCCTATTTTTTGTTGTTTAGGGACAGTTGGGGCCAATCTGTTTTTTAAATTATTCGTCTTCCTATAAATAAATTTCGGATGTGGCGTTATTAGTTCTCCCAGAATGTCATCATCCTTGAGAAGTGGCCAGTGCTTTCTATAGATCTTTTCTATAATGTGTTTGTTCTCACAGTATTCAGTGATGAAAGGGACATTTACATTGTTTTCTGAAGTCATTAGTTTCTCTCTGGTTTTATATTTTAGGAGGGTTTTCCTGTCAATGGCTTTTACTTCTTCAATTTTTTCTTCCAGTAGTGTCGCTTCGTATCCTCTCTCGATAAATCTCTGTTTTAGTACCTGAGTTTGTTCTTCCCACTTTTTCGGATCCGAACAGTTCTTTTTGATCCTTAGGAGTTGCCCTTTAGGTATATTTTCTTTCCAGACTTTATGGTGGCAGCTTTCATTGTGAATGTAATTATTACAGTCGACCTCCTTAAAGAAGGTCGAAGTAACAAATTCTCCATTTATTATGTCTATCTTGAGGTCCAGGAAGTTTATGGATTGTTTATTGCATTCATAAGTGAATTTCAGATTTTTTATATTTTTTTTCATAATTTGTATGGTATAATGCAGGTCTTCCATAGATCCCTTCCAAATAAGGAAAATGTCATCAATGTATCTTACGTAGAGGACCAGGTCCGCGCTAGCTGGGCAGGACTCCCAAAAAATTTGCTCCCATTGGCCCATATACAGGTTAGCATAGCTAGGCGCGAACCTGGTCCCCATCGCTGTACCACACTGTTGGTGATAAAACTTTTTGTCATGATTAAAATAATTATGGGTTAAAATGTAATAAATACTGTCTAAAACAAAAGTGCATTGTGCCTCAGGAATGCATGGGTCTTTTGAGAGAAAGAACTTGACAGCTTCAATACCTCCTTCGTGCGGTATGCTCGTGTACAGTGAGACTACATCGCAAGTTGCCATAATGAATGACTCTTCCCATTTTAGATTGTCCAATATTGTTAAAATCTGTGTAGAGTCTCTCAGATATGATGGAAGGTTGATGACTTGTTTCTGTAGGATTTTATCAACATATTCCGACATATTGCTTGATATCGACCCAATCCCCGATATAATCGGTCTCCTTGGAGGGTTAGTCACCGATTTATGTATCTTAGGGAGTTGGTAAAACACTGGGGTAATGGGGTATTTAACCATAATATAGTTATATTCTCTCTGATTAAGTATCCCCAGTGTTTTAGCTTTGGTGGTCAAAGCTTCCAAGTCTTTTGTAAATTTTTCTATTGGGTCGCTCAGTAGCCTCTTATATGTCTTGGAATCACTCAAGATTCTATTGCACTCTTCTTCATAATTGCACTTATCCATGACGACGATAGCTCCGCCTTTATCGGCAGGTTTAATAGTTAATTTGTGGTCTTTTTCAAGCCTTTTAATTGTGTCCTTCTGGGATCTGGATAGGTTGAAACGTACCTTATTCAGTCTAATTTGGATAGTATAATTTGGCGTTATCCTCCGAATACCCCTTTAAGATTCATTTCTAAAGCGGAGAACTGACAAACAATATGTTGATCACCATTAGACATATCACTTAGCAGGACTGAATATCCGATCCCAACTATATTTATTGCCCATTCCTATATACACCATTTAGATACTACCCCAATGTATAGTCACTCAATAGTACAAGGATAATACCATCTATAAGCAGTCTAGACTATCATCCATATATTGTATCGGGATATCAACTATTAGAGGACTTCCCCACTTAGCAGTAATATAAACACGAAATACCGGAACCGGTACTGGTAACCGGAAGTGATAAATGGTAAATACAAGCAACATACGCACGATACAGGAATTAAAGAGAAAGAATAGAAATCAAAAGCAGCCGATAAAAGACTGCTAACATCAGTGGCAACAAAACAAATTAAGCATATTGGCATTTTATATAACTAACGGAGAGGGACCAATACCATTATCCAAAATATAAGCAGAAACCGGAAGCTAACGTTACATATGGTATCAAAACCGGAAGCAAGTGCAAGATTCACTAGCGAAACCGAAAGTTTAGGTATAAAGTAACTAAACCGGAAGCAAGTGCAAGATTCACTAGCGAAACCGGAATTCTAGGCATAAAGTCTAAATATGTATCTTATGAAACATGCGAATCAAGTTTATATATAGGAAAAGAAAAATCACATTTAGACATATCTCTAAGAACACACCAAAAGTCACTAATAACGACTCTAACAACATAAGTGAAATCAAACTTTTTGCCCATACCCACAATGCTACCAAACAGGAAGGGGTGTGGCCTACCAGTTTTTGGCGCCAAAACACTAGTGATAATTCTTATAAATTCTGTGAGCTTACTCATTTTGTTAGTCTTGATAAAGGCCAGAGGTACATGGCCGAAACGCGTCGACAGAACTGAGTAAGCATAATACTGATATATCTATTGAACAGATTGCATATATTATAGTATTGTTTGTTTCTTTCAGGCTTTTTAGTATAATCTTATTGTCAAACATCGCATCAACATTGAACCACTGATCTACTTGCACTGAATTCACTTACATCACTTTGGATTTACATCTGACACTATTTTCATTGTTACGCACATTTTGGAGGAATTTCATTTCTTATCATCACTATATCACATTGAGTGAACACATTTTTTCACCATTTTTCTATTTTTTCAATTTTTTGCATTTTTTCACCTTTTTATCTTTTCAACTTTTTTGATTAAATTCTGTATTGGACACTGACCACTTTTGTATATCTCAGTCACTTTTTTCATTATTTGGAATACGACCAACCACTTACCAGGAGGATTTAACACAGACTGGACTCCACCTAGGTGCCAATTATACAACTGAGAATCTGCCCATTTAGGCCATCCCTTTACCAATATTTATTGTTTTTAATATTTATGTATTGTATTTTATTGTCATTGTAACATGGATCCATGAGCAAACCATTATTGTTTTAATTTATTAATGTGTAGAATAAATTTCATATTTTAACACATAAGTATACCACTCTCATTCACCATTTTCAGCCACATATTTACCTATACAGTATCTATATACATATTGGCGTTCCCTTCCCGATCCTCAGCCTATTTGGCGCTCACCTCCACTTCGAATAGATAGTATAAAATACCATCTCTATTTTTTTCTCTCACTATCTTTGTTGTTTGTTTTTTAATAAAATCTAAACTCAATCACATAGAAATCAGTAGGTTAAAAATAAAAATACAGGGGATAAGCTGTCAAAAACTAACACCAGGAGCTGATAAACAATTTGGGTTTAGTAACTATTCCCAAAAGAAATTGATAGAGTGGAAAAATTCTGATCAGTTTGTTTTGAAGTAAGAATATTTTTCAAGGGACAACAGCTCAGTAGTTTTATAGATCCAGATTTCTTCAACATATTAAGCATCCAATTGTTCCATAAGCTTCAAAATATTTTGGATAACTGCAGCAACTGCTGTCCATAAGCCCCCAATCTTTAGAGAACCTAGTCCTTCACATCCTCTCCTGCAACAGTTGCTGGCATGTGGGTAGATATTCTTAAGTCTTTCAGGGGTGAGGTACAGTCCTGTTAATATTTTAGCAATTAACTTAAGGATGAAGTGTAAGATTTTGAGGAGTATTTAAAAAAGCAGAGCCATTCCTTTCCCTGTCAGCGAGGAACCAGACTCCCCTTCCTACCTATTAACAAAGGTAACAGAATAATGCAGGCAAGCATTCATTAAAAACTTATAACTCACTGATAAACAACCCTTGAGGAGTGTCCTGCCCAGCATACCCTTTCAAATAGAGTCAGTGGTTGCATGAGATTATGTTTCTGTAGATGACAATCTAGAAAATCTCTCAATTGTAAATACCTGAGCCATTTAACATTTGTCCTCCAAGAATTGCCATTCCTTTAACTTGCCATTCTACTATCTACTAGCCACCCTCTCTGGAGGCCTGGAGTTGTACACCCTTGGAATTCAGCATTACATGAGATTTGGAAGAGAAGAGAAGGATAGCAAGAAATATTGGGGAATTAAGTGCAAATTTTACTCCACTCCTGCAAGGGTGAATGATGGAGTAAAGTGAGCCATTTGGGGGCCATCTATCACCCAGGTACCAGCACATGGCAGACATGGATATGGAATCTAGAATCTAAACTTCCACGGTTATCTACAGTTTTGATTTTCCATTCCAGAAGAAAATCTTTATAATAGTTTTGTATATTGGAGACGCCAAGAAATTGTGGTAGGTATAATATGGATTTTTGGATACAGGGCTTGATGCAGCCCAAGATAAAATTAATTATCTCATATTGAAGTTTGTAAATGAAAGCTTGATGTCTTCAAGCCTATTAGCATTGTTTGTAGAATATAAAGAATCTGTGGTAAGATGTTCATTTTGATAGCGTTGATTCTTCCCCACCACAAAATGTGCTTATATTTCCATGTCAATAAATTTTTATGGATATTGGTGTAAAGAAGTAGGTCATTGTCAATGAATTATAAGAAATGTTGTGGCATTAGGTAGACTCCAAGATATTTTAATGCTTTATATTGTCAGGAATAAGGACAGATACTTGCTTAGCAACTGTAATGTTCAACTGCTCCAATTTAGGGATGAAACCAGATTGGTAAGCGTTAAAAGCCCATCATTATAATACCATTTTTTATTTTTATTTTTTTTGTAGCTTAAACATGTTTAACCTTTTTTGGTATTGTTTTGATTTTTTTTTTTTTTTCATGAAAGTTGTTAATATAAAGATATTAATTTGCATTTTAAATCTAACAGAAAGTGCATATTTGTGCACAACTGCTATGTGGGAGAGAAATTTACAGGTTACTAAACAAAACTCTCAGAGCTCTCTAGACCAGAGCTTTCCAAACTTTTCATGTTGGCGACAAACTTTTTAGACCTACATCATTTTGTGACACAGTAATTCAGTTGTACTAGCAAACAGGAGGTTAAACTAACTTGTTTTAAGAGATACGGACACATACATAAACTATATAATTACGGAATGTATTTACAAGTAACAGTATGTGCAAGAATTTAAAAAAGTTTAATAACACCAATAGCTACTTACTATTTTAATGGGATGTATGAGGTTGATGGGATGAACACAGTTTCTGAATATTTGGTGGAATATTAGCTAAAGACACTCGCATTTCATCATCAAGCATTTTAAGCTTCCACTTCCTATCCATATATTAAGAGCAGGAGCAGCAATGCACTACTGGTAGCTAGCTGCAAAATAAACACTTTGACTTCTGACTTCAGCTCATCGTTTAAGCTGCCGCCCTCAGAGCTCTGCGTGTCCGACTGACTACTGCACGTGCTGCAAACACACTGCTGTCACACTCACTGACTACACGTGCAGTCAGGAGCCAATTTTCCCACCAAAGCCGCCAATGAGAATAGTTTCAGTTCCTGTTGAGCTGTGCCATTCGGTTAAGATCTGTGACCCACTAGGTATCAATCACGTGTCAACCATGTGATATGCGTAGCAGGCAGGCGGAAAGTCAGAAACCAAAAAAAAAAATATATAAAAAATCTTACATTCAAAAAAATGTTGTGCTGAAGCAGGGACACACCTACACACTGCTGCCGACACACTAATGTGTCACAACATGGAAAGCACTGACTTAGACAATAGCACACCCTGCTAGCTTAAAAACAGGACAGGATATCTGTTTTTCAAAACAGAAAAATATCATACAGTGCCCTCTTTTAAATGCATCAATGGAAAGAAAATGTTAATGCCCTTTAAGGGTACATTTGACAGTGATGGAAATCATAATAAAAGCAAGAAGAAACAACCTGGTGTAAGGCATCCCATGAAATTATTATTTTATATGATCTTTCTGCCAAAGCAAAGCAGCAGATGTCAATGCAGTTAAAATTATGCTTTCAGGTTTTGCAATCACACAATGCAGATGCAAACAGTAATAAAAAATGTACCTTTTTTATGCATTTTTTTTTTTAAGTCAATCAATTTTGATACTTCATTTCCATAATTTTATGTTTTTAAATATTTTAGAAAAGTACTGTAGTTAAGATTTTCATGACTGAATGTGTAATATAATTTGTTTATTCTTTTCATATTAACATTTTTGCAATATATAAAAGTCATTACTTTTCTGGTAATGCTATAACTATTCAAGGAAAAATAGTTAAATATACATTAAACAGCCACACAAATTTGACCAATTTCTTTAACATCATAGCCCAGGGGAACTGTAAATGAGAACACAGCTTTAAATATCCTGGAACCTTTTTTTCATCCAGGAACAAACAACATAATTAAAAATATAGTTTGCAAGATCAAAGCAATTACAGTTAGCCATGTTACAGCAATCCGTATCCACTCATCTGCCAATACACATTAAGTCTGCCAAGCACTTTCTGGCTCATCACTTGCCACATTTTGTAAGTTTGCTTAATTAGTTCCATTTCAATGGACAGAACATTCTCTGCTGAAGTCTTGAAAGCTGAAAGTTAAAGCATCAGTGCTATGTAACAACAGAGAGCTCTAAAGCAAAACATCCTATCGTTAAATCAACCATCACAACTAAACCAAAAAATGATTACACTACAAATTCCAATAAGTAGCAATAAGCAGCAAAAAAAGAGTCCCAAAAAGCAAAACTAAACAACGTAGGAATTGCATAAGCAGTTAAACATATAATCAAATCAGGAACCATTTCAAGATCTCAATACCCTATTAAGGGCTAGATTACAAGTGTACGCAATATTGCGACCTCACCAACCTGTGCACAAATTGCAAGTTAAAAGTAAATGGGTGCTCGTCAGGTTAGCGAAAGTGAAGACCTTGCGTAAAGTTTAAGGGTAAAAAAAAAAAATGTGCTCCAAGCACAAAATAAATAAATTACAATAAAATGTAGCACTCATATATACACTTTCTAATAAAAAAATCATATAAATATTAATAATAACATTTTATAAAGGTTAAAAGTCATATGGTGTATGGCAAGGTATTTTACTGTAATGTGTGTGTATATGTAAAACCTAGCATTTTGAAGCCAAAGATGCTGCAAAATGTTTTCTGCATCCTATTATTAATCAAAAATCTTCAAAATTCCTTAAGGAACATTATAAACAATAAAATGTCTAAATATGTGTGTGTATGTATGTGTGCATTTAAATATATACATGTGTACTTTTCTGTTTAATATATATTAAACAGAATAATAATATATATTATTACATGCCAATGTTCTTCACATTCTTTGTATTTTTAAATATTTATTTCTATATATCTGTGTGTGTGTGTGTGTATGTATATATATATATATATATGTATATACACATATATATATATATATATATATATATACATATATATATATATATGTATATACATATATATATATATATATATATATATATATATATATATATATATATATATATATATATATATATATATATATATATATATATATGCTCTGAGTATTGTGGAGATCAGATTATATTGCATAGTTTACATATACATATATACTAATATCTGGGACACTATATATATTCTCTATATATTTTTTTTAGACCTATTTGATTCTGGAGAGAGGTTTTAGTGTATTTTGAAACTTGATATATATATATATATATATATATATTTACACCTAAATATAGGTTTAATTATCTCCTTTTTTTTGCGCCTATATACCATCCCTTTCCTTTCCATTTCTTTTTTACAGTGACTCGATATATTGGGGTATATTGTTTGTCACTGTTAGGGTGTTGGGCAGCATACTGTTGGAGTCTTTGAATTGATATATTCAGCGCCTGTCACACATTCTCCTTTTTTTACATATATATATGTGTATATATGTATATATATTTTCTTCTATGTGAAGAACATTGGAAAGTGAAATATTCATAACTACCTTCGGGTTTAGAGCTGTAGGTCTTACGCGGTGTTGGGTTAGCACTAAAGGGATAAGTGTTAGGTATTTTTTATTTAAAGCGCATTCCATTGAAGTCTATAGGGGGAAGAAGATAATGTGGTTGCGATATCTAAAGTCCTAAAGTCAGCATACATCAGGTTTTGCTTGTGCTCTTTTTGCTTTCAACTTACAATACACATGCTAGCCCACCATGTTAAGTTTACTCTGTTTGCAGTTAGCGTACAAGCAAAAAAAAATCCAATAGCGCGCCACTGGGGAATCTGAACCTATGTATTCTAATAAAAGTACATTAACATATAAACAAACATGTGCAGGGAACAAAAGAATAGTCAACATGAGAGAGGAAACAATAAGCAGAAAGTAAATATTTTCAAGAGGGAAATTAAGAAAACACAAGATAATGGGCTTGCAAAAATGACAAGTATTCATTTTAAAATTATGATGTTGAACTAAAACAGGAGCCATTTAAATGGCTTTCCGATTATGTCAGACAACACTGTATCTCTTTTAAGAAATCATGTTAATTTGATATTTAAAGTGACAGGAAAATCAATTTTAAACTTAAATGGTTTGGATAGAGCACATCATTTTAAACCACTTTCCAATGTACTTTAATGATCAATGTTGCTTAGTTTTCTTGGTATCCTGTGTTAAAGAGTAATCCTAGGTGAGCAGGAGTGTGCACGTGTCTTAAGCCATCTGGCAGCAGTGTTTGCAACAATGTTTATAGCAATGTTATACATAGTTACAAACACTGCCGGCATAGACACGTGCCCACCACTTAGCTCCAATCAGCCTACCTAGGTTTACTATATGCAAAGAGAACAATACAAATTTGACAATAGAAGTAAATTGGAAAGTTGTTTAAAACTGCATGTTCAATCTGAATTATTAAAGTTTAATTTTGACTTTACAGTCCCTTTAAATATTTATATTAAACATTTTTTTTATGATTTCAAACAGTGAAAATCCTATGCCAATCTCTATATGGGATGGTGGGAGCTGCTCCACGTCTATGCAGATAGTAACCCCTTTAAGAAACATATAATTTATTTTGGACGTTATATTGATGACCTGCTATTGGTATGGGATGGAGATGAGGAGTCGGCATCTAAATTTATGGAGTATTTAAATTGCACAAATCTTAATTTGAGCTTTGTTGGATATCAGAATACAACAAGGATTGAGTTTTTGGATATTGAAGTATCAGTTGAGAATGGGTTGATTATGACAGATTTACATAGAAAACTGACAAGTGGTAATACCATTCTTAACTATAGATCTTGTCATCCTCAACATGTACTCAAAGCTATCCCTAAGGGTCAATTCATTAGGGCAAAGAGAATCTGCTCTAGCGAAATACTATATAAAAAGCAGAGTGAGGATCTGTGCAGTAGACTTCAAAATAGGGGATACAATAACCATTTATTGTCAAAAACTAGACAAATTGTAGATAGCATGCCACGTGAGTCCCTTCTGCAGTACAAGAAGGGAAGTAAATTGTCTTCTAGTACTTTAAATTTGCCTAATAAGGTGGTCTTCAGTACTCCATACAGCTTAGAGTACAAAAAATTTTGTGACATTGTACAAGAAAGTCTCCCTATTTTACAAACTGACCCTGTTCTGAAGAAAGTGATCTCTAGCGGTGTTAAATTTGTGTCCAGAAAGGCTAAAAGCATTCAAAATTATGTATCCCCTTCTTTTTTACCAGAAATTAAAAGAGGCACTTGGCTACCAACTAGATCGGGCTGTTTTAAATGTAGAGGCACTAGGTGCATAACCTGTGATCATATTACGGAAGGGAATGCCTTTCAATCATCTAGCACAGGGAAAGAATACACAATTAGATATAATCTTAATTGTAATTCAACACATATAGTGTATCTCATGACATGTAAAGGCTGCCAGGTCCAATACTTAGGAAAGACAAAAAGAAGGTTGAGGGATAGAGTATTGGAACACATCAGAGACATAAATGACCCAGATATCTTTACCTCAGTGGCCTCACATTTTAAATTTGACCATCAAGGGCATTTTTTCAGGCAATTGATCATGTGCCCTTCTCTAAGAGAGGGGGGGACAGGGAATATCAGCTAAGTAAGAAGGAGGTCAGGTGGATTTTTAACATGAACACTAGGACACCTTTTGGTTTAAATATTGAGTCAGACGTTAATCTGTTTGTATAATGCACTTCATCCTGGCATTTTAAATAATGAGACTTTTTTCATTTTTTCATTTATTCTTGGATTATTTTTTGTTGTCTCATTATACTTTATTTTGTGGTAAGAATTTTTCATTTTATATGCACAAAATGAGTTTACATATATAATAGTCTAATATTGTATTTATATATCTCTTCCACAATGTAATTGTATAATATTGCAATCCTGTGCTAACACTGTCTATTGCAGCCTGTATATATGAGGGGTTAAAAAGTTTACATAGTAGTTTAAGTATTTAATGGAACACACCTGTTCAATTAACATAGATACCTCTCTATATAGGTTTACAGACCAGTACACAGTTTAAGCAGTGAACAAGTGAGGCAGTCCCTCACGAAACGCGTATGTTTGTTACTGTATTGTAACCTACGGAGTATGTCCGTTTGGTGCTTTTTTCTGCATGCCCTTTTTTGCTTTTAATGCACTGTTTGTACCTGTGAAATAAACCCCCTTTTTTGCATCTTACCTATTACTTTGGATTTATTTGCGGATGGTTAGCCGGTCTTCTCTTTGTATGTCTCAAGTTTGCTGACGTCATTGGACCGAGAAGTCTGGATCTGGCTCCTATCGGCATCCGTAGGAGTGTGAACAGTGCACACGCTGAAGACGCGCTGTACAGGATCGCTGAAGACAGCAGCCCATCATACTGCCTGGGGGTAAGCACCGCTTGCTTTGTTTTTCATAAAATGTATACAAGTTTTCAAAAATCATCTAATACATTATAGATACCCATCCATGGATCAGAATGCAAGTCGCACTATTTTATGTATTTTTTTTCCTCAAGGACTAACTGCTCTTAAAGTAAAAAAAAATTGCATGGCTGGATTAGCATGTGTATTACAAATTAAAAGTAAAAAGTTTCTTCTATAGGGCATGCTACAAAAAGCCTTTTTAGATATCACTCATGAGCTAACCCAACACTGCACCATAGCCTAAGGTGCATTAGATATACTTTACATTCCTATGTGCTTCATATATATATATATACAGGGAGTGCAGAATTATTAGGCAAGTTGTATTTTTGAGAATTAATTTTATTATTGAACAACAACCATGTTCTCAATGAACCCAAAAAACTCATTAATATCAAAGCTGAATAGTTTTGGAAGTAGTTTTTAGTTTGTTTTTAGTTATAGCTATTTTAGGGGGATATCTGTGTGTGCAGGTGACTATTACTGTGCATAATTATTAGGCAACTTAACAAAAAACAAATATATACCCATTTCAATTATTTATTTTTACCAGTGAAACCAATATAACATCTCAACATTCACAAATATACATTTCTGACATTCAAAAACAAAACAAAAACAAATCAGTGACCAATATAGCCACCTTTCTTTGCAAGGACACTCAAAAGCCTGCCATCCATGGATTCTGTCAGTGTTTTGATCTGTTCACCATCAACATTGCATGCAGCAGCAACCACAGCCTCCCAGACACTGTTCAGAGAGGTGTACTGTTTTCCCTCCTTGTAAATCTCACATTTGATGATGGACCACAGGTTCTCAATGGGGTTCAGATCAGGTGAACAAGGAGGCCATGTCATTAGATTTTCTTCTTTTATACCCTTTCTTGCCAGCCACGCTGTGGAGTACTTGGACGCGTGTGATGGAGCATTGTCCTGCATGAAAATCATGTTTTTCTTGAAGGATGCAGTACCACTGCTTGAAGAAGGTGTCTTCCAGAAACTGGCAGTAGGACTGGGAGTTGAGCTTGACTCCATCCTCAACCCGAAAAGGCCCCACAAGCTCATCTTTGATGATACCAGCCCAAACCAGTACTCCACCTCCACCTTGCTGGCGTCTGAGTTGGACTGGAGCTCTCTGCCCTTTACCAATCCAGCCACGGACCCATCCATCTGGCCCATCAAGACTCACTCTCATTTCATCAGTCCATAAAACCTTAGAAAAATCAGTCTTGAGATATTTCTTGGCCCAGTCTTGACGTTTCAGCTTGTGTGTCTTGTTCAGTGGTGGTCGTCTTTCAGCCTTTCTTACCTTGGCCATGTCTCTGAGTATTGCACACCTTGTGCTTTTGGGCACTCCAGTGATGTTGCAGCTCTGAAATATGGCCAAACTGGTGGCAAGTGGCATCTTGGCAGCTGCACTCTTGACTTTTCTCAGTTCATGGGCAGTTATTTTGTGCCTTGGTTTTTCCACACGCTTCTTGTGACCCTGTTGACTATTTTGAATGAAACGCTTGATTGTTCGATGATCACACTTCAGAAGCTTTGCAATTTTAAGAGTGCTGCATCCCTCTGCAAGATATCTCACTATTTTTGACTTTTCTGAGCCTGTCAAGTCCTTCTTTTGACCCATTTTGCCAAAGGAAAGGAAGTTGCCTAATAATTATGCACACCTGATATAGGGTGTTGATGTCATTAGACCACACCCCTTCTAATTACAGAGATGCACATCACCTAATATGCTTAATTGGTAGTAGGCTTTCGAGCCTATACAGCTTGGAGTAAGACAACATGCATAAAGAGGATGATGTGGTCAAAATACTCATTTGCCTAATAATTCTGCACACAGTGTATATATATATATATATATATATATATATATACTGTATATATATATATATATATATATATATATATATATATATTTATTATTTATTTTTTTTGTACAATATATATACAGTTGTAATCAAGAGTATTCAACCCCCATTGCAAATCAGGTTTATTGTCAAACATAACAGACTTTCAGCTGTTTGCAATGAAAAATCAAACAAAAGTAAATGAAATAGCTCAACCAGGGGCGTATTTTGGTTTTGTGCTGCCCTAGGCACTCAGAATCCTGCTTAGGTCATTTTTTGACATATCATTTTTTGGTTCAGGAGTTGTGATTTCTTATTTTTTTTCTTTTTTGCTGCTGCATTTTAAAATTACATTTTCCCCAGCCAGGGCTTGTAAAATGCATGCATACAGTTTCAGGTAGGTTGAATTTGCACATGTGTACATACCTACACCTGCTGCTAAAAGACACACATATCAGGGCATATACAGATATACATACTAGTACACCTGCTGCTAAAAGACACACATATCAGGGCATATACAGATATACATACTAGTACACCTGCTGCTAAAAGACACACATATCAGGGCATATACAGATATACATACTAGTACACCTGCTGCTAAAAGACACACATATCAGGGCATATACAGATATACATACTAGTACACCTGCTGCTAAAAGACACACATATCAGGGCATATACAGATATACATACTAGTACACCTGCTGCTAAAAGACACACATATCAGGGCATATACAGGTATACATACTAGTACACCTGCTGCTAAAAGACACACATATCAGGGCATATACAGATATACATACTAGTACACCTGCTGCTAAAAGACACACATATCAGGGCATATACAGGTATACATACTAGTACACCTGCTGCTAAAAGACACACATATCAGGGCATATACAGATATACATACTAGTACACCTGCTGCTAAAAGACACACATATCAGGGCATATACAGATATACATACTAGTACACCTGCTGCTAAAAGACACACATATCAGGGCATATACAGGTATACATACTAGTACACCTGCTGCTTAAAGACACACATATCAGGGCATATACAGATATACATACTAGTACATCTGCTGCTAAAAGACACACATATCAGGGCATATACAGGTATACATACTAGTACACCTGCTGCTTAAAGACACACATATCAGGGCATATACAGATATACATACTAGTACACCTGCTGCTAAAAGACACACATATCAGGGCATATACAGGTATACATACTAGTACACCTGCTGCTAAAAGACACACATATCAGGGCATATACAGATATACATACTAGTACATCTGCTGCTAAAAGACACACATATCAGGGCATATAGTAGTACACCTGCAGCTAAAAGACACACATATCTGGGCACAGAGCTATCCCCTGCTCCTAAAGCAAATACTTATCAAGGAACATACCACCTATATCATGTTATCCTAAAAAAGCACATACATTATAGGGCACCTAGCTATCTGCTCCTATCTGCTTCTAAGGCACACTATCTGCCCCTAACATGCACACATATTAAGGCACATACCTATTCTCTGTTCCTAAACTTTAAAGTAAACACATATCAGGACACATACCTACCCCTACTCAGAAAGCAGACACATATGACAAAACATACCAATCACTTGCTTCTACAGAACACTAATTGGGGGCTACATATTAGTAGTAAGAATCTATTTTCATATGGGAAAACGTTGTTTCCTCTATATAATTAAATCTCTTAAGAACTTTTATTAACCCCAACCCAACTCCTTTTTTTTGCTGTAATTTAGTAAATTTATGGTATTAAGAATATTTGTTCAGAGTTTCCTTCCCAGCTTTTTCCACAAAATGCGCCACTCTTATCACTTTTTTTTTGTTTCTTTTATACTAACAGTTTTTTGAAGAATAATGTGGTTTGAAGAGTTGGCCCTTGGCTTGTTACAGGTATGATGAGCTGATCGCACAGTGCAGTGAATACTTTATTATTCTTTATGTGCCTCCTGCCCACTGGGTCACCCCCCTCCTCACCAGTCCTCCCGCCTGGTCACCCCCCTCCTCACCAGTCCTCTCCGGTGATGGTCCAACCTGCAATCCCACTCACTGCGATGTGCGATCCTCATCCCACTCACAGGCGCTCCTCACTGCCCTGGGAGGGAGATCATGTGCACACATGCGTGTCTCCCTCCATCCATGTGCAGCAACTGTGAGTGAGCAGACAGGAAGGCGGGTGGACAGGAAGGTGGGTGGAAGTAAGAAAACGTCACGTGACCTCGGCAAAAGCCGGGTCACGTGACCACCGAACACAAAAAAAAAATAATTTTACCGAAAAAATAAAAATAATAAAAAAAATATATGCAGTTGCTGCCACTGTGCTGCCCCCCCAAATCTGCCATTCTAGGCACCAGCCTTGTTGGCCTAGGCATAAATATGCCCCTGAGCTCAACACAAGAAATTCAACTGCAAATGCAACTTTTAATTAATTCTGCAGTCTCAAAATTATTCAACTCCCTGAATAGAATCGCTCACAACAGCACAAATATGCAAAACAGATGTTGTCTCAAGCACACCTGATGCAACTAATCAAGGGCTTCATTAGTTGCACCAGGTGTGCTTGAGCTAGAACACATGAAATACCTGAACTGGCTAGGGGTTTGTTGAGTGTCACTTTTGACTGCATGTTTGAAATATGACTGAGGTCAAAAGAATGATCCAAAAAGTTAAGAGAAGAGATTTCTGAGAAGGCAGGTTAAGAAAAGCCCTTGAGTGACTGCAAAAGACCTGCAGCAAGACTTGGTGGCAACAGGCACAGAGGTTTCAGTTTGCACAGTAAGGCACGTACTAAATGCAGAAGGTTTCCATGCCAGAACTCCAAAACGTACACCACTACTGACCCAAAAGCACAAGAAAAGTCAGCTCCAATATGCTCAAAATTATATAAATAAGCCAAAGAAGTTTTGGGATTCTGTTCTGTGGAGCTAGAACTAGCTCCATAGAACTAGAACTTTGTGGTCCGATGGATCAGCGGTATGTATGGAGGAAGAATGAAGCATATGCGGAAAAGAGCACTCTGCCTACAGTTAAGCATGGTGGTGGCTCTGTAATGCTCTGGGGCTGCTTTGTATCCACTGGCACTGAAAACCTGCAGAGTGTGGAAG